>NW_010175145.1:32901-55993 GCF_000695765.1 Mesitornis unicolor
AGAGAAGCAGCTTTGGGTGTCTAAGCTCATTTGTAGCATAGATAATATTTGTTTTTCTGCTGCCCCATTTAAAAAAATATAATCAACAGTTAGAAACTGTAACTCAGAGACATTATCTGCCATCCATTACTTGAATAATATGTATTTAAATAAAATATTGAATCACTTGTAGGAATGGAATTACTTTATGCCACGTGTTTCTTTGCAGAACAATATGACAGTAAGATAACATTTTGCAATTTCAGATCATTGTCCATGGCAAGGGAATTATATTTGCAAGCCAGCTGATTTTTTTGCTCCATTTAATGTACACATGATAGGTGCTGGATAGGAATGATGTTTTTAGTAGAACATTGTTGACAACTAAGTCTAATAACTGATACAATGATATAAAATTGTGTATCGGCTTCTGGTATTTTCAGCTTTCAAAATCTAACCACACTTTTCGGTGTGAGAAGTTGTTTTGCTTTTAGAACAGGATGGCTTTTAATGAATTTAATTACATGTTATTTCACAGAATTTCACAGAATATTAGAAGTTGGAAGGGACCTTGAAAGATCATCCAGTTCAATCCCCCTGCCAGAGCAGGATCACCTAGACTAGGTCACACAGGAACACATCCAGGCGGGTTTTGAATGTCTCCAGAGAAGGAGACTCCACAACCTCTCTGGGCAGCCTGTTCCAGTGCTCTGTCACACTCACAGTAAAAAAGTTTTTCCTCATGTTCACATGGAACCTCCTATGCTCCAGCTTGCTCCCATTTCCCCGTGTCCTATCATTGGCTATCACAGAGAAGAGCCTGGCTCCTTCCTCCTGACACTTACCCTTTACAAATTTATAAACAAATAATAAACAAATAAAGAAATAAATTTATTATAATATACAACGTTATACAAAATATATAATGCATAGTAACACAGTATCATACAGAATAATATATATTCCATGCCATATATTAAGAAGATCCATAATCTTTAATAAGTTCATAGGCATTGTTTGTATTTATTTTGTGTTATATTTGTTATACAGAATTATCTATGAAGGAATTTGCTTGTTTTAATTGTGATAGCAGTAGCTGCCCCCCATTTTTCAGCCCTCCAGACCCCCACCTTTTCACTGAGTGCTCTTTTTTTTCCATTCTCTTTTCCTATCCGTATTCCATTCCTTCTCCATAATTCTTTCCTCATATTTCTCCTCCATGATGTTACCTTCTCTTCCTTTCCTCATCAGAGGCATACTCTTCTTTATGACCCCTGCAAACGAAGATCCTTTCTTTTACTCTTCCCCCTATATACCGCTACCTTAGACAACTCCCCTCTTTTAACCACAAACACTAGTATTCACATAGGTTAAGACTAGGGTAAAACATCTTCTTGGTCGAATGCATAAGATACAGAAAATACTGTTTCATCGTTGTGCAGTATTGTTGGGCACAATATGATTAGTTTGGTTTGTTTTAACGTGCTTCTGAAATCATGGTACTGATCAGCATCTGCAGTGAGAGACTGCACTGTTTGGGCCAGAGTTACAATTAGTTGTACACTTATAGTACACCCAACAGGGAAAAGCTTTTGTTTCTTGCAAAGTCCTAAGAGCCTGACATCTGCGTGACAACTTAATTCACCCGCCTCTACAAGCCAGTCGGCTCCGCTTCATGACAGAGGAAGTAGAAATGAGCTGCAAGACACTTTGGTGCAGATAAAACATTGCCACTGACTGGTTACCAGAACTGCTAAATCTGGACAAGCATGCAGGGACAGTCAGGACCGCAACATTCCTCCTCTAGCTTTTAGGCACATCCAGTTGCATAATCCAAATGAGTGAAGACTAGCCAGGAGCTCACTAGTCATCATTTTTCCAAGCCTGAAAATAAGTTTTGACTTTAAAAAAACTTAACTGAATTTTGTAATAAGAGCCAGAGGACACCCAGTGGGTCCATCTGAAGAGGCCAGATCAAGACTGTAACTTGGAGCTACTCAAGTTTGGTATGCGAGATCCATTTCAGTCCCCATCAGCTCTCAAAAGAGCTCTCACGGTATTACCACAGCCCAGGGAAAAGTGGAGCAGCAGCTGTTCACAAGCTGAAGCTTCTGATGAACTTTCAGAGAGTATCTTAAGTATTTAAAAGGTTACATTTTTTGGTCTCACTCCTTTCATGGTCCTTTCTTGTTCTTTTACTGATAAAATCTGGAGAAAATGTGCCACTGTTTTTATAGTGCAACACGACTGGCAAAACCCCACTTTTGAGAAGTGTAGATTGTAGCATGCGTGACTAACGATTAATGATGCTCATTAAAAAATGAAGTTCTGATGAAATTCATTAATGCTTGGCTTGAGTCTTGCTAACAGTTACGCAACATTAAGAGCAAGGCAATTACAGATCTTGGCTGCAACTCACTGAGAGATAAAAGAATACTCTTTTTCCTGTTTAACTCAATGTATGACATCCTGTACTACAAAAATAAGCTGTCTTGAAAAGCTGCTTCAACAATGCGAGACAGTCTGCAGCTCCATTGCCACCTGCGGGTAAGTGCTGAAGTCTGTCATCCTGCTCTGTTTCCCAGGGCACAGACAAATAAAGGTATCAACAAAAATTAATTACAATAAAGAGCCATGCTTCTGACTTGCCTCAGTCTGCCATAAAGTCATTTGAAGTAGACATCACCTTTGGCCTCTCAGGTGACTGCTACTATTTGAACAATTAGTTCAAAATTAGTGCTCCTTTCATGCTACTAAAAATGTAAAACACAGACAAGCAGCTTTATTCCAAATAGCACGCCAAGAGACCAGGACAAGGATGAACTACAGATTAATTGTATGTAATATTAAAAGAAGATCAGAGGGAAACAAGCCATGTTTAGCAGTTTACATTCGGAGTCTCCAGGAAGGCTTCCAAAAGAGTATGCAACAGGAGGTTCACACTCCTGTCTCAAAGCCAGTTCCTGATTAAATAGTTTTCCTGCTGTGTGTCAGCAAGCAAAGCACATTGTGGGCCTTAAGAAAACCCTTCTCTACCTGCTCAGTAGCAAGTGTAGATTTTGAAAGGGGACTACTGGCAGGTCCAGGAAGGGCAGGTCCTGGTTGACTAATCTTATCTCCTCTTATGACAAGGTGACTTGCTTGGTGGACGAGGGGAAGGCTGTGGACATTGTCTACCTGGACTTTAGTAAGGCCTTTGACACCATCTCCCACAGCATCCTCCTGGAGAAGCTGGCTGGGCATGGCTTGGACAGGCATACGCTTTGCTGGGTTAAAAACTGGCTGGATGGCCAAGCACAGAGAGTTGTGGTGAATGGAACTAAATCCAGTTGGCGACCAGTCACAAGCGGTGTTCCCCAGGCTTGGTTTTGCGGCCAGTCCTGTTTAACATCTTTATCAACGATCTGGATGAGGGGATTGAGTGCTCCCTCAGCAAGTTTGCAGATGACACTAAGTTGGGAGGGAGTGTTGAACTTCCTGAGGGTAGGAAGGCTCTGCAGAGGGACCTAGATAGGCTGAATCAATGGGCTGCGGCCAACTGTATGAGCTTCAGCAAGGCCAAGTGCCGGGTCCTGCACTTCGGTTGCAATAACCCCATGCAGCATTACAGGCTTGGGGACGAGTGGCTAAAAAGCTGCCAGGCAGAAAAGGACCTGGGGGTGTTGATGGACAGCAGGATGAACATGAGCCAGCAAAGTGCCCTTGCGGCCAAGGAGGCCAATGGGATCCTGGAGTGTATCAGAAGGGGTGTGGTTAGTAGGTCAAGAGAGGTTCTCCTTCCTCTCTACTCTGCCCTGCTGAGACTGCATTTGGAATATTGTGTTCAATTCTGGGCCCCTCAGTTCAAGAAGGACAGGGAATTGCCTGAAAGAGTCCAGCGCAGAGCCACAAAGATGATGGAGGGAGTGGAGCATCTCCCTTCTGAGGAGTGGCTGAGGGAGCTCGGTCTCTTTAGATTGGAGGAGACTGAGGGGTGACCTCATTAATGTTTACAAATTTGTAAAGGGCGAGTGTCAGGAGGAAGGAGCCAGGCTCTTCTCAGTGACAGCCAATGACAGGACAAGGGGAAATGGGAGCAAGCTGGAGCATAGGAGGTTCCATGTGAACATGAGGAAAAACTTTTTTACTGTGAGTGTGACAGAGCACTGGAACAGGCTGCCCAGAGAAGTTGTGGAGTCTCCTTCTCTGGAGACATTCAAGACCCACCTGGATGTGTTCCTGTGCGATCTAGTCTAGGTGATCCTGCTCTGGCAGGGGGGTTGAACTGGATGATCTTTCGAGGTCCCTTCCAACTCCTAATATTCTGTGTGAAATTGGCAGCACACACCTGTGGATGTGCATAAAACAGACTCTAGTGCACTGTCACAAAGCTTGGCTCTGCAGCAGTAATGAGAGTAAAGCTTTCTATTTAATATACCTATTAACCTATTAACATTCTAAACAACACAAATTAGCTTTCTATTGTTATTAAGGATAAATATATTATTTTGAATGCACTAAGGGAAACCCCTAGGAATGCACATCTTATATAGCTGACATTTAAATACATCACATACTGAAGTCTACTACACATGCTATTGTTTTTCCTCCTAGATTCCTTTCCATCTGTAGTTTGCACTACATCTACAGGGAAATACCCAATTCAAGGCCATATTTTCTGGACCAGTCTCAAAAAAATCCCCACCTCTATTACTTTCCCCTGACAACTTCCAGCTCAGCAAAAGCTTGCTCTGCATTTTCTGTAATAACAAGGCCAAGTTGTGAATGAAGAAGGGTTTTTACCCGACAAAGATAAAAAAAGATTCCATGTTACGATGGATTAGTCCATCAGCACAGGAGATCTCCTTCTCACTGCAATTATGACAGCGAAAAAAGACTAGCCAAAGTCCACAAAGACTGTGCAAAGTTCTGAGGATCTGAGCAGTGGACACCAGAGAAGCATCATCTCTTGGCTCTAAGCAGCAATTCGGTAGGGACAAGTAACTCTAGATATCCAGTTATAGGCTAAGTATTTTCTATTAAACTGAAAAACAATTCTTTGACTCATCCATTCTGTAGTAGTAGTTGTTCAACAGCAAAGAGTCCCATGGAAATAGGCCATGCGTTTAGGACAAGAAGAGCCAGAAATGCTTGGGAGCATTTGAGAATCCCAGATTGCACAAGTTGTGTGTATAGAGCATTACTCCTTACACTTACAGGAAACTTCCAGAAGGGACTGTTATATACAAAAACCTAGTTAAGCAAAAACACATCGGACTCAAGTCTCCAGTCTCCTACAACGCTGGGTCAATGCTTTTTCATAGGATAAAGGTTACTCTACTTTTGCACTCAGCAAAACTTCTAAGGTTTTGCTTTATTTGCTTGTTCTATCTGTTTCTTGCTACACATACACAAACTCTGGTAACACCTAGTATTGGGTTTTTCTGTGAGGGGTTTTGCTTTTGGTAGTGGGGGGAGGGCTACGGAGACAGCCCTGTAAGAGGCTACCTGAAAAGCTCCCCCAGCTCCAATGTCAGACCCACCTCTGACCAGGGCCAAGCCAATCAATATAAGATCTGATTGTTTCTCTCACTGTTCTACTCTGATGTTGTGGGTAAAAAATTAAAATTGTTTTGTTTTTCTCCCTATGATGAGTCTGTCTTTTTCCCCATGACCATTTAAGGGGTAAGAAGCCCTCCCAGTCCATATTTTGACTAGCCCCTTTTTTGGGGCATTGTGGTGCTTAGTTACACACTGGGCCTAAACCACAACACACCTTAATCAAGCCCACTATGAACAAGACCAAAATTTTGTATTCAGCATACACAGGAAATGCCAATTTTCAGTGACAAGAACATCAGGCACATAATGGAGCACAGACTTTGGCCCAAATAAATTTCCTCAATAAATTCACTGCAGGCAACTGCACAGGGTAACTAAAGCTCAAGTAAAATCTGTATCTTGGTGAGATCATTCTCTTTAGGGTACACAACCAAGATGGTTTTGTTGATGTACATCAAAACTGCCCAGTTAAGCCCCAAACAAGTAAACAACACTGCGCTGCTAGCACTGGATGTAGAGCCTTTCTTCAGCACCATGGATCAGCTGTAAAATAGGTCCTTGTAGTTAACACAGCTCTTATTGTGCACAAGTTAACTTCAGAGCAGAACAAACTTTGCATGTTTTCCTCCATTTCCTCAACGTTAAAAATCCCTACTGACAGCCAAGTTCCATCAATTCCCGCCTCCCAGATACATTTTAGTGGTCAATGACCAAGCCTATGTAATATGCAAAAGTGTTAGAAGAGTTCACTTTGTGCAAGCCTAATACCGGCACAAAGTATGTATTTTTAGCTAGGTGGTTAATCCTAGAAAGAGGTATGCATTTGAACACAAGTCAAAAGCCTTTAAGAACTCAAGTATACAGTACCAAGTGCTTTCAAACCTGGGGAAGGCAAAACCATCATAATATATGCTAACAGTGCAGTTAGAAACAAAACTTTATTGTTGCTGTTTGAAATTATTTACACAATATAAATCTCTATGAAAGGTACATTACTTCATTTAATCAGTGGTAGAAGGCCTTATAATAGCTTCAATAACATTTAGTTCAAAAGAAATACAATTCACTCCAATGGATAATTTATGTATCTAAACTCCACAATACACAAGAAGGAACAGTAACACTGAAAAATACACAGTAACAAAAAAAGTGATACAAAATGGAACATATCTCTAATATGCTATGACATACGTGTATCTGCACGTATTTAAGTGGTTTTAAATAGCTGGATTAAGAGGCTTGAGCCAGCACCAGTGAATCTAAGTAAGTCATATTTAAGAAAGATTGGATATATTCCTGGTGCTGAGACTATTCAAACCACTTGTGTATGAAGCAGCATTATTAACTACCACAGACTGCACCTGAGATACAAAATGTTAAAAGGAACATTTTTTAAAAAAACATACTTAAGACTTGACACCTATCATTTTTTTTTTTAATAAAAGTTACTACCACCAAGAGGTTCGAAACATACTTTTTTCCAGTTCACGCTGCATTTTGTTGTAGTGTATAGAGTATTTTTCATGTTTCTCTTCCATGGTCTCTTTCATCCTGTGTTTTGCATAGATCTCTATGCAGGGGATGAGAGAACACCAAACAGAAAAATTGCAGTTGTAATTCCACTAAAATATGGTGGTGCAGTACCTGAAGTTATTTCAGCATTTATTTTCAAACTTTGTTAGGTTTCAAGTAACTTGTTTGCTTTCCAAATGTTCACACAGCTTTTAATTTCCAACAAGTTTTCTGTCGTATCTCCATAAACATCTTATCAAATATATTTAGGAAGTCCTTGAATGAAGTTCAACACCATAGGGAACCAAAGACAGCAGCTCAGCAAAAACAGCTACTGTAAAATCTTGAGGAAGAAGTTTGCTGATCTGGTGAAGTCTGACCATCTGTTCTAAGATCATCATGGGCTTCAGGGCCATTCTAGTCAGTTCTTTGACATTTCACAGTAATATTATCCTTTGTTAAAGAATGGTACAGACCACCCCAGAAATGCCCAACACACACACTTAAGTACTACAAAAATAATAAATTGTTTTCTGTTTGGTTTTTTTGTTTGTTTGTTTTTTAATCTTCCCTCTCCCCTAGGATTGACAGTTTCCTAATCGCAGGAACTTAAAACTCTACAGATCAGACCAATTGGAAAATCCACTTTAAAAAAAAAATCAAACCAAACAGTGCTTTTTTCAGTGTCTCACCACATCACTTGGATGGAGAAGCTCCATACAACTGGAAGATGTAAACATTTTGCACATTTTCCTTTCCACTCCATAAGTCTGTAAGACACAAAGTTTGGTTTCTTGTGACATGTCCCACTGCATTTGCATGGTTTCTCATTGCTGGGAGGCCCTTTCTTAGAAGTTGTGTGGCTAGCTAACAGAATGCCTACTTTGCACACAACCACAGGTCGTGACTTTTCCTATCATTCACAGATAATGAAAGCCATCAGCTTGCAGCCCACAGTAATAAAAAAGGGGGGAAAAGAATCAGCTGCAAGACTGCTCGGCACCAGCCTTGCATTACCTGAAGGCTTGATTAAATGCTTTCTGTTCTACTACTGTAATTACAACCTGCCTGGTGTGGAAGAGATGACAGGAGACAGTAGCTAATTCCACTAGTTTTAGTAATCTAGCACACCCTCAGAAGACATCCAAGAACACAGTAAACAATACAAGGACATTAAAACAGATCAAGAACAGAAAGTCACCTCAAACACAAGACACATAAGAGGTGGTCAACCTCCTCTGCAAACTACAAGATGGATGACTCCAAGAAAGATACTATATTCCACTGGGTTACAGAACAAAGTTTTGTTGAATCAGACAGTTATCCAAATTTGCTTAAAGATTTTTTGGTAGGAGTAACAAAAAAACAGTAAGCTTTTGTTAGCTATCAAAGGCTTTAAAAAAAAATCTAACAATTTTGAAAAAAACTTTATCCTTTACAATTTGCTTGTCCTTAAATCACAGAAGTAAATAAGCATACCCAATACCTTGCTACATCAAACACTTCCGTTTTCATGTGAATGATTTTCATTTACTTATATTTACTGAGCCCATCCCTCCTGTTGACATATACTTCTTCGATAAACTCGACGTTTCCAGAAACCCTAGTAACTTTAAGTATCAATGCTGATAAGCATGCATACCTTTCATCCAATGCAGGTAAAGCTGACAGGACATACAAACTGTATCAAGATCACTTTTTCAGATGGACAATGAGATTTGCACGCCAGTATTTTTCCAGAAGAGTTATTAAACACAGCAGTGACAAGAATAAACCAACAGCTTGAAGGACACTATGGAGTTCAAAACAGACAGCAAAAGGTAACAATAATGAAATACAGTTAGGCATTTGGGAAGAACTATGCTTCATTACGTCTATGCTTCCAAGATTAAAGGCTTCTTCAGAAAGGTACTTCCTACACAAATTCTGATGAGGAGCCATGTACTGACAAAACAGAACACAATTTAGTCAAAAAGGGAATACTGATGATTAAGTATGGAAAGGAAGCTTTTTATATTCGTATTTCTCCTAATGAAGTAGGGTTGTGGGCACAGGGAAGAACGGCAGGGAACAGCACACAGGGAAAATACCTCAGGTAAGTTTCAAATTGTCTAAAGGGGACACCGATAGTTCTAATGTTGAGGAAAATGACTGGCAGAAGTATTTTAGCGATTTGGGAATTTATTATAAACATTTACAAGTTAGCAACTAATCCTATTATAAGGCTATATCCACCATAAACATTTAAGTTGGGGAACCTGTATTACAACTAGCTCAATTGCTGTCACCATGGGAGAGCACACTTTAAGAGTAGCTCCATTCAACACACTTCTGTTTAGAAGTCACCAGCATTCAAAACGTATAGGAAATTTGTGGAAGGTAAACAATTTTATCAGCTGTCCCAATATCACAGGTACTACATGTACCTCTGACACAGCTTGCCCTATTATTAGAACAGATTTTCTCTTCATCTTGGTACTGTATAAATTTCTTTATTCCCAGAATAATTTCTAAGAGCAAGATGTCAAAAAAGCTAATGGGGGAAAAAAGACACTGGATGCTCAAGGCTATAAATGGGTACCTTAACATAAAACTATTATGCTCTGTTACAGGTCAATTTAACAAAAGAAGTCTGCACACAGAGTTAGAGTTGTTCTTTACATCAAAATTTCTACAAAATAGGAGAGAATACAATGCAATACACAAGTCAATAAATGCAAGATACAGTACAATTCACACTAATTTACAAATGGTTATTTACACTGTTGTATATACATATACAGTCAGACCTGGTTAATGCAAATTTGGTAAGTTCTTTACTAAAAAAAAAATCAAGAAGTGTAAACGGAAGAATTTAAAATTATGTGACAGGAGACCAGTTATTCAGAAATCTTTAATGCTTAGGTGACTTAAGAAATTAGGCACAGATTAGCCAGACCTGACTGCAGAAATGAGAAGAAAAAAATTCACACTATTCTGCTTTACAAAAGCAACCAGGCCACTATGGTCTATTGACTTGATGCTATTTATGCAAGAATGCCATTACTAATAATCCTCTTTGTATTTACAATATAGGTTTAACAACAATAAGAATTATTAATTTTAGCATTCGTGCCCTTAACATAACATAAAGGCAACAGAGTGTCTTCTTGGCAAGTCACAGTCAAAACTACTACAGGATGTTTCTAGAGCTCAGTCATTTTTCATCCTCCTTCAAATATCTTAACATTGCTATTAAAGAGACTGAGATAAATTAACTGAATCAAGTACATGTTCTCTAGTTCGGTGCTCTAGTACCTAACTTACATTCAGAATGTCCTCTATTCACAGTTTCAAGCTACCTTATAATCCGCCATGCAACTGCAAACTACTGCTTCAAACTTGACATATTTGTAGATACTCCTCAACAAGTGAGAATATGCAAGTGCTACAGGCTCAGAGGGACGTGGAACAAGGCTCAAGGTAACTGGCATTTCATTTTGGAAAATGTTTTACACTATTTCCTCAGAACTTATCAGGAATTGTTTTAATCTGCACTTGTCTTTAAAGAAAGCTGATGCAAAGCAGCATATAAATGTGTAAAATTAATTTCAACATGGAAAATGAAAGCCTCTACCACTACTGCAAAATCAACCACTGTATTCTGTGATAATCCTTGTGTTTCTTCAGAGTGGCTCAGGAAAAAGCTTGCTGTATTTACCATCTGCTTCAAAGTGCTTCTATGAGAATCAGTGGAACTTCAGGAGATTGAGCTGCACTCATTAAGAGCTTTGGTTCTGCAGAAGCAAGCTTCCACTCCTACAGTTATTGCTACTTGAGCTATATAAACAAAAACACTACTGAAAAAAACTACACTGACTCTGAACTTAAATAGTACTAGTACCTGAAAAGGGAATGTGTTTTGCTAACTGTTGGGAAAGTTAGAATCCCTCAAGCATTGGGCTTCCCAAGACCAGGTGAACTTCACAGCCTTTTTCAAATATTTCACAAATAAAAAGCAACACAGCCAGAAATAAAGCCACTACTTGAAGAAAACAGCGGTAAGAGTTGAAAGAACTTTTCCAAGCACATCTTGAACTTTTAAGGGACTACCAAGACAGCAGGCTATTATTCAACAAATGTCAGTAACGTAAACAGGGGGAAGCACAGAAAATTGAAGCTTTCATGAGCTCTAGCAACATCCTTGACAATTGCTACAAAGGAAAATATGTCTATTTTAGCTATTTGTTTCTAATTAACTACCACGAAAGTTTGTCCAGTATAGCAGCCTCCAGTTAACAAATGCTAATGAAAATAGTAACCTAATTTCAAGTTACAAAAAAATGCCAGCTCTCCCATTTTTATTAGGAATTTTAAGGTTTTGAATGAAGAAAACAAAAAAACCCACCAAAATCTGGAAACATTGAGAGATTAATATAAACAAGAAAAAAAAATTACAAACCTTGCTTTTGTAAAATAACAGAATGCCATTCAAAATGGTCTTTCAATGTGAAAGTTTTTTCATTCACATCAATTTTCTTTGTCCTGAACCAATCCAAGCTTTTGTAAAGCACATATGTATATATATGTGTGTATATATACATACACACACACACACAGAGCAGTGTGCCATAAAGCAATTCTGAATAAGTATCTTTGCTGGAGTCTGTACAATAGACTCCCCATAATATTTACTCTTCAGG
Source organism: Mesitornis unicolor (assembly GCF_000695765.1). Taxonomy (NCBI): domain Eukaryota; kingdom Metazoa; phylum Chordata; class Aves; order Mesitornithiformes; family Mesitornithidae; genus Mesitornis; species Mesitornis unicolor. The sequence goes on from NW_010175145.1 coordinate 44,616, forward strand.
GAAGTTTGTATTTGCATGTGTATATGCACACACGCAGACTCTGTACATGTGGGCACTTGTGTGACCAAAGTGCAAAGTTTTTCAGAGTATAATCAGAGCTGAGTACACACCTGCCCAACTCCAAACTGTATTGGGTTTTACTTTTCTGTTGGGGGTTTCTTCCCCTGTTGCTCTCACTCCCTACCCTCTTTCAGATTTAAAGCCTCTTTTCCACACAAACTCATACATTGGTTTTGTTAAGTACACATTTTCTTTTCAATTCACATTTTGTAATCCAGACCACTCTTGGTATAATAGCTTTAAAAAAATTTTTAAAAACCCATGTGTGATGATCAAAGCCTTAATTTTTAAGTCATACTTTTCCACATTATCCTTAAAACTGGAGACTTTGAAAGGTATTTTGCTGCCATAGGAAGAAAAAAAGAAAAACCAAACCAGACATACCAAAATCTGCAACTACAGGATCAAGCATTTAAGACTAGAATCCAAGGTTAGAAGATGGCAAAGCAGGAAAATGTCAACAATGCACAAACTGTAAACCTAAATGTCTTGCTCCCCAGTGCAACAGGTTCTCTGTTCACTCATCTTCAGTTCAATAGTCCATTCCATTAGGTACTGCTGACACACATCAATTATGGACACCAGAATAGTGTTCAAATTCAGAATCAAGTTTCAAAAAGGAATATAGGTTTGGAACAGTGGTGTTTTGTTTTGAAAGTACACTTCACAAACAAGCAGCTTTCCCACGGAAGTTAGAGATGGTACATTATCCATCTAACACTATGATGGTACATATCCTCAAAGAATCTGATGGCCACATAACTTTCACATTTCTTCAGCTTCACACATCAAGAAGGAAAAATCAAAACATTTATTGTTTCAGCAAGCTAGCTGATTCTGATACAAAAGAAAAGTACCATCATATAGAAAGCTACCTTTTTGGCTGGGGTGTTGTTGTGGTTCTGTTTTTGTTTTTGTTTTGTTTTTAAAGGGGAAAAATAAAGATAATCCTAACCTTTTTCCTAGTCACAGCACACTGGTGATATGATGAGTCTATTATCACTCATTTTGCCTGTATACATCTAAAAGGTTAATATTCTCTGACCATGTTCTCTTTAGATAAGTTAATGCAACTTCAATAAAATAAGTTTTAAACAAATCCTTTGGAACAACTTCACTGTCTGCACCCAACTTTCACAAAAATCGATGAAAGCAGCAATGGAATCCTGTTAAACTTATAATAAATAATTCACATTCAACAAATGTTAAATTACAAAGAATTATTAAATTGCCATTTCTACAACTTTTTATAGATTTAGCAAGTTTCTAATCCATTTTATATCAACGGCAGTACGTATGCTCTTCATATTAAATTTAACATTGAAGGACTGTTTAGAGGCATTATTTATAAAGCAAGAACCACCAAGTGAGCATTACAGAACTTCAACAAATGTTTAGGTTTTTTCTAGTATCTGTTCTCAGAAAAGATTCAGGGGTTGTCTATCCACTTGGTACATTTCTTCCTCTTCATTACTCAGGAAGAGTTAATGTCATGACCTCCTGCTTCATCTTGAAATATTGGTTAAACCGAACAATTGCATACCTATTGAAAGGGACAGAAATTTTTAGTTAAGAGCAGATAACTCCTTATATGGAAACAGCTATGCTAGGTAGGACCGGTCAAAAGTGTGCCTACCTCAGTACACTGTTTCCAACATTGACCCTTAGCAGATGCCAAAGGAAGAAACTAACAACAGAGGAACCATATTATGGTACTTCCTAACCACCACCCCCAAGTTCCAGTTTGCTACTGTTTAAAAAACTGATGCTATTCAGGATTATCAAAGATAGTGGTTTTGTGTTTAACAGTTCTTAACAGACTGTCCAACAACTGACAACTAAAATTCCAGAGAAATCTGATCTTGATCATTGCAAGAATGACATTTTATTTAAAACTGACAAGTTTTTGGGTTCTACCACCTATGCTTTACTCTTTTTGGTGCCACCTAGTGGTTATTAACAAGTACTGCTACTTGAGAATAGTCGCAAGAAGAAATTTGTATTTGTCCCATTTACAAAATGACACAAGTAAACTGGCTTAGTCAGTGCAATAAATTCTAAAGTGGGATCTTTTACCAAGTGAAATGATTAATTTTATTACCTCGCACAGTCCCCAATGGAGAGACTAATTCCTCTGCTTGTTGCCATGAAAGACCATTTTAAAAAAAGTGCCAGGGACACACATCTACCTGAAACAGAACACCACTAGCAAGGCCAGCATCTCAGGAGACAGAACTTGACGTTCATTGGCATTATGAAGAGTCTTTTTAAAAGATTAGTAATTTCTAAGATCAATACTCCATGCAGTAAGAAATAAACAAGCTCTTTTGTACAAGAGCACAGTTTCTTAACTCTTGCAGTTAGAAATGTAGGTCTTGCATCTAACAGATAGTACACCACACTGCCCAACCTGGCTTTTATTCCTTTTGTCTCTCTAACAAACAACACTCAATGACCAAAACCACTGACTCCTCTAGTTATGTTCCTTGCCTTGTTATACCACGTGTTTTAGTCCAGGAGCAGATACTAACTTAGAGAACTTTCAGCAATTAAAAAAAAAAAAAGCACAACAGGCAGTTTTTACTGCCTTGTTCTCTTAAAAATCAAGAGTTATAAGTATGATCACATCAGGTCTTTTGCTTAGACCTTATAGTTTCTGACAGCTAAGGTGTTGGACTAGATGGCCCCACAGGTCCCTTCCAACCTCAAGTATTCTATTGTTATATGTAGCAAGCACACTTACCCTAGAAAATCGAAGTCAATGGTGGAATATTTGGCTTGAATTAGAGCCCACAATCCCCAAAAGAAGTGGGAAGCCTGAAAGAAAAAAACTACTACTGAAAGATTAACATTATATAAAACCAACATATTCTCACATTGAGACAAAGAGTTATCTACAAGATAACTCTCAAAACCCAATCTTTTTGTAAAGTTATCTGATATTTCTACCAAAGAGACTAGTAAACAAGTATTAACAGAATTAGCTATTGACAATGTGAGGAGTAAATCTATTGGCCTCCTGACTCTCCATGCACCATTAAAAAAAAGTTGCATTTATTACATAGGTAATTAGACTGTTGTACCACTATAACATCATGTTAAAAAATGCACAGAAATATGACTGTGTCATTTCCACTGCTGCTAATTTACATGCGGGTTATATATTATTCTACATATATTCAACTTCAGTGCAAATACGAAATTCCTTTTGAATCTCTGATTACAATCCTTAGGCCATTATAACTACAACTCATTTCCACTACTAACATGGATGAAGGGTTATGATCTGTAGCTATGTAAGAGAACCTCTAACTCATCAGCATTTACACAAATTTCTCACCTGTTCTAAACTTACTTCCATTACAAGTCCAGGTAAGTAATCTGGAAGCCTATGTTCAGTTTCAGATTGAAACTATAGATTACATTAATTATACGATCGCTAGTATACTTCAAATGAACAAATATATGTAATGGTCATAAAAGCTTGATAGTCTCCTTATGGAAGACATTTCTGGACCACCTAGATTACAAATTATATACTTCAGACTTCTGTTCAGTAAATAACTGCTCACAGTAATGATCTAAATTGCTTTCTGAAGCTTGCATGTAACACTTGACCAGGGTATAGAAGACACATGCATGCACACATGCTTGAGAACACCTTAAAATAGCAACTACTGTATGTACGTGTGAATCTTTCTTGTACACCTAGTTTAGATAACTTTGCCTGATAGCAAGCAGTTCGGCATTTTACACCAGCATCCATTAATTTTAGTTCACATTTTCTCTTAAAAGATCTTCCCACATGAACTAACACAAGAGTGTCAGTCTGTCTATAGGCAGGTCTTGAGCTGTTCTCTAAACAGAACTCTATCTTCTTAAACATTAGTATGACCATAGTTTAAAACTGATGAAACAATGTTAAATATTTTCAGACAGACCACCAGCCTACTTAATTGCAGATCTAACTGTCCTAAAAGAATGAGACAGCTGAATTTAACAGTAACAGTCAATAATGCAGATTTTAAAAGAAAAACAGCATACAAGCTGGTATTTTTAAGGGCTTGTTTAATAATCACCTTCTTAGAACGTGAACTGTATTTCCTCACTGCCACCATTAGCTTTCTGTAAGAAAACTGAAGATATTACAGTAACAAAGGTGTGCTTGAATTAGTTGGAAAAAGGACTGAAGTAAGGCCAAACTGGCTTCTTAGCCTTAGTCCTCCTATGAATACTTTCACATGTTATTCCTCAGGAGAAAGCAAAATAAAATTATCTAGTCACTGGGCAAAAGGCACTTTTGCTGTAACATTTCCTGTTATATCCTCTAGGCAAAACAAGATCAAGGCTGGTAAGAAAACAGAACAAAAAATGTGAACCTGTAAAGTATCTTCAGAAATCACAGAGATAAAGCAGGGGGAGTCGGAGGGTATGGTGTGAAGACATCTCCAAACTGCTTCTAACAGCGTATATAGTTGGGGCATTCAAGAACTTAATGTCACATCTATTTGACTTCTTACTCTACCTCTGTGAATGATACAGGTTTTTCCCTGACAAACAAGGCACCAAAGCCAGGTCGCATGGAAGGCAAGTCAAAACTGAACATGCCCCATGCTTTCTAAGGGAAAGGACAAAGACTAACAGACAGGAGACAGTTTATAATGCACAGACACAGGAGGAGCAGGGAGCAGACTCCAGAGAGCCCTCACACTCTATAGAAAGGCAGAACATCCAGGGAACCACAGGAGATAACATGTGCACTTTATTACAATTTAAACCACTAAGGTGACCAACACCAAATCTGAACTCCCTGCTTGCCAAGCCACTGCAAGCAAGGAAAAGAGTTAAGGTAATACTGAAAGACTCTAGAGTGACCTGTTAACAAAAAACAAACAAACAAAAACTCCACAACAACAAAGTATCCAAGTTAATCAAAACTGTATCATCTTATTTTAAAAACTGGAAGATTTACAGGTCTTTATGAAGTACTACCTTGCTCTTCAGTCTTCTTACAAGAAAAAGTTCAACACAGACTAACCATAAGCTCTAGCCAGCTCAGGAACTTGCCACACCAGTAAACTGTGAATAGAAATACTTGCTAAAAGTGCATCTCATTTTCTGAAAGCTCACTGCCTCTTTCACTAAAAATATTCTACAGATAAATTTTTGACACACAACATAACAGAAAGTTACCACAGAACAGGCTAAGGAAGTTTTTCTTTACATACTACAGCACTCAGAGTAAGAAAATGGTAATTACATCTGTCCACAGAATAGTAGGCTTTTCTACAGCATTTAATATATTCTAATAAACAGTTTGTTATTTACCAGTGCAAACTGATTGACTTGGACATACAGAACTTCAACTTCTTTTTCACTGACTTCTGTGCCAAATCCTTTATATTCTTTATAGGCCTCAAGGTAAGATCTCAGCCATTGTTCCTGTAATTTTCTGTTAGGATAAAGGGTGTAGTCTACCTCATTAACTCCTAGAAAAAAAAGAAAAAAAGCTATTAGAAATTTAGTGTCTAAAAAGACCATTAGAATCAAGTTACTGGACTACTTCCCCACTCCTTGCCCGTACGACACATGCACAAACTGATGTGGACAATGTGTTTACTTCGACCTGATTTTATCAGTTTCACATTGGCAAGAATTTCTCACACACAAATCAAAGTGTTCAACATTGTAGAAAGATTTGCTGTGTACGTTTTCAGCTACATACATATTCTACTTGTATTTTGAAATTCAACAACTTTGGTTTTGAGAGAAGCTCAAGATAAAGCATTTGCATTATGAAACAAAAGCCCTCCCACACATATCAAATATTACACATTTCAGAAGAAAAGGCATTTGTACGGAACAATAACCAAAGCTGATTCCAGATAGAAATACATTGTCATCAATGTAGTTGGTATTTCCGAGAAAAAAATTAGTCTACTTCTCTCCTCCACTGGGTATTGGTAGAATAAGTTTTATCTCCACAACCACTGTTTTTTGTCCTATTTTTCCTCTTAAACTGGAAATGCTTATTCACAGCCCATAGGGAGTCTGCCAGGAGTCCCAAACATGAATCACAATTCACTCCCAATAACTATCATTCCCAGAGGATTTGAGAATTCTCCTTAAGTCTTAGTTGCATGAACACCACAATCCCCTAAACTTTTTCCTATGTCAATCAACTCAAATTTAGCTTTAAGAAAAAAAAAATTATTAGATGGAGAATAGCAGGTGAAGCACAACTATTCTCCATAGGCAAAAAAACATGCATGTTTCATCTTCTTACTCCTATCTTCTTACTTTTAAAGATGCAGTTAGGCTCTCAGAAGAAGTCCCAGATGATGAATCAAAAGCTCTCAAACATATTTCGTAAAGAATTTGACTTGCTTTCTAAATACTTAAATTACCAAGCATACACTGATTTTTATTTTTTTTTTTTTAGTTATCTAGACTTAACATGCAGTTTGTGAAACAATGACCAGTACATTAAGGCTCCTAATTTCACCATACTGTGCTTTCCACCTATACTAATCATTATGTAGGATTTTCCTGTTCCTTATCTTATGAAATAACACAGCATACACTCAAGGTTATTACTCACTCTTACTGAGTAAATGGAATGAGCATTCACAGAAAAAATCTGAACCAGTAAATGAATGAGTCTACCAGCACCATATTCTTAAAATTCCACCTTCATCCTATCACAGAGTCTTAGTCTTTGATTTCACTACACGACTCAAGGGCAAGTATTTAGCAAAGCCACCAAAACCATGTCAACCTGCCATTTCGAACTGTGGAACCACACAGCATACTCTCAATATATACCTATGCTGTAAAAGATACATCCACAGCATTTCATTACAATGAGCTGAGTCTCTGCTGTGTTATTTAACAAAAGGATACTGTGAAAGCTGTGAGTTCTGTATTTAACTAACTCTGCCAAAACTTAGGACATGATATTCCCATTTCTGGGGTTAGCAGAACTATAAAGAAAGAGCATAACTGGCCAGCAAGATGAGACATTAACACATTTTGATACCATCAGATGAACAGCTATATAAGTGTTGTACAGAGAGAAGAAGAGAATGTGCAAGAATTATTATTTTTTAAAAACTAGTTTAACTTTACCCCAGAAATTCCATTTTTACCTGCAAATTCATTGAAGTGATTTCCAATGTCATAAGCCAGGTAGTTGTATCCAGAGTACTCATAGTCAATGAACTGCACATCACCTATGTGAGACACAACAGCAGCAACATCAGAGTCCAGATCAAATGAAGTCACATCCCAAATCCTTTGGTGTCCTTTGAAGTATGGGGGGAAAAAAACCAAACCAAACCAAACCACACACCCATCTTACTGGTGCCCTGTTGTGTGCACACAAGACATTCCAGAGTAAGGCTATGATTTTTATGATACAAGGTTTCTTTGAATATTCATACTAGAAAGCTCTTGAATAATTTCTTAGAGCTTACAGTTCATCTTTAAACCCTGAAACCAGAATTTCAATTTTAACTTCTACCACATGAGGGCATCTTTTACCTTCAAAATCAGAAATATAGTAGAGGATGCTTTATCTAAACTTTGGTAAAAATAGCAGATCAATTTTACCCCGACTAAAACAACAGTCCAGTTTATTCTCACAAATATGCATTCCCTTAACATGTTAACATTTCCTGCTTCTTCCAACCACATTTACAAAGCAAGACTATTCTTAGTTGTTGCATTTTTTTAGCTAGCTTAAACTAGTGTCAAGAAGCTACAAGACAATTCTCAAGTCCCCAAAACTATAAGTATTACGTAAACAAGGGCAACACAGGAAACACAGCCCCAAATGTTTTCAAATTGCATTTACCTACAGTGAAGCTAGGGAAAATACTTCACTCGAGGTAATACAGCTCAACTATGTCTACTCCACATCAAACAGACAAGACATTAACAAGATGTATTAAGTAAAACTAGAGCTCTTGTATTTTAAGGAAAAATAATGAAGTTACTAAAGGTATCAGAAAATGAACCAATGGGTTAACTTAAGAGCTGTTTCAACAAGAACATTAAAATGTAAAACTTTGCATTTCCCACTGCTATGCTGAAAAGGGCAATTTTCACAGTTGCACCTTACTCCCTTTTCTACAAACATGTTTTTGATTACTAGCTGCATATTTAACTCAAAACACATTCTTTCTATTACAACAATCAGTTTTCTTAGCATGACTTAAAACATCTTACAGATACTAATGCTCACTATCAAAACTCCAGGTCAAAAAGAAAAGTAAATCAAGAATAATGTTAAGTATGTTATGTATTTCCTAGACTAAGGAATTTAGGAGTCTAATATACTGCCTTTAAGATTGATGGATATTCCACATATGGAATACAATAGCTCTGCCAGATAAGTGTCTTGACCGAGCTACCACTGCAGCTCATTTTTACTGTATTTGAAATACTAGCACGTTAATGTTTTCCAGATGGATAAATCTTCTTGTCTAAGCACTGACAATGGAAGTTAAACCCCACCACACAAATAAAATCACTTAGTCACAAACCTCCAAGTCAAGAGTTTTACCCCTACTTCCACAGAGAGAGGATTGCTTACCAAAGCTATGAGGTTAAATGTTTTAGGCTCTGACAAACCAACAAGAAAATGGCCTGCAAAACAGCAAGCTCCTCCCAGGAAAATCCTGTTGGCAATGGAAAATTGAGGTTCTCTAGAACTCTGAAGGGACATGAAATTTTACAGCAGCTGCAGCCAAGATCTTATAATACTGTCACAGATTAACTTCTGCCACTGCTTGACTGGTAGATTCATATACTTGCATATGTTTGCATTTCCTGCTGGTTCTTTAGTATTGCTTTTAAAAAGTAACACCTGTAAGTTACAAGCCCATCAAAGTGCACAGCCCAACCCTGGTTAATATTCTGCTCCACAACTGACCTCCTGAGCTTATCCCTAGGCACACACCCAATATTTGATATTGCTTGTATTCAGAGGGTTTTTCTTTCTTCCCCCATGCAAAATAGAAATATGGCAGGTAAAAGTCTACTTGCAAAATGTGAACATAAGAAACATTTTAAATTTCTTACATGTGCCAATTTCACTTCGAATGTGCTACTACGATTTTTCAGTACAACTAGCATTTAAAACTTACTTCCATATCAAAATAGTATTATGTACAATAAGAAATTGAATCTAACAAGACACAGGTGAGGCTGTTACCAAGCACTCTCCTATGGGGAAATGGCATGTGAACAAGTGATATGTTAAACCTCCAGTCTGTGCACAAGTAGCATAGCGCATGCCACCACAAGGTAGCAACAATAGCATACCTAGTCTGCAGCGGATGAAGAAAGTTTGGTATGCTTACATTCAATAAGACTGAAGTTCAAAGTTTAAAAGCTCTGCATTTTCACTGATTTCTTTCAGACTTCTGCTACTGTGGAACTCTTAAGTTTAATTTTAGTATGAAAGGCTCATAATAAAGATACAACAGTTCTTTCTATGAAACTGGAAAAAAATTAAAAAAAAATTAAGTGTGTCACTTCATAAATGTATACATGTTTCAGCTATCTTGTTTTAGAAGCAGAAGAAACTTTGCATTAATTGTTTAAATAGTCACAGCATTAGAGTTACTTTGAAGATTTACTGCAGTTCATACAGGAAAGTAACTTCTAAAAGATATGGCTTACCATAGTAGTTAAGTAGCTAGCTTCTGGTTTGAGGTTTTTAATAAGCACACTGATTTCACTGGGAGCAGGCAGACGAACAAGAGACGCTAGTCTAAGCACATTTTTATTTTTGTGAAGCGAGACATTTAAAACTAAGCTCTATCATCTCTCTGGAGAAGCTACCGTTACCAATGGAAATAGAGACATTAAAAGTACTGAACATTTCAAGTTGAAACACACTACACAAGGAGTCTACTAGTGTAGACAACATGTAACGTATTTTGTGAAAATGGATACATGTTGTGTTCCATACAGCAAAAATTCAACTTTTAAATAAATCAAGTAGTAGTCAAGAGCACATCTGTTGGATCTCCTCAGGGAACTGAAAGGTAGGAGGGCAATGACACCTCTCTTTCTAGCTGCTCTTCACCTTTAAGGGTTTAATAAGGTAAGCATTTTCTAGCTGTAGTTATGACAGCAGAATGATGTATCCTGAGCTCCGTCCCATCCTGCTAATCAGGTGAGCCACTGAGACCCTAGAAGACAGCTTCAGTAAAGACAATGATCTATGCTATAAGCATACCTAAAGATTTATAAATGGGTCATATATCCAAAGAATAATTTTAGCTATAAATACCCAATATAGCTTTGCAAAAGAAAATACGTTTTTAGATCAAGACCAGAAGCCTTAAACATACCTCAGTCTTCAGAAGCAATGAGCACGCACAGACTCCTACCAAAGATCATAGAAAACATTGGGTAGGCAGAGGGAATAAACAGAACAAAACTAGCCATCTATCTACACACAACTTTGTGGCAGGGGATTTTAATACATTCAAAAAGAGCACATACAGATACAGAATTAAAAAAAAAGATACTGATACTTGGTCTTATTCAACAGAAAGTATTTTAATACTTTTAAAATATCAGGTATTTTTTAAAACTCTCAGGTCACACTGATAAAAAAAACCAAACACCAAACTTTAAGAGCATCAGAACACAATGTCTATAAACAAGCAGTACCAAGCATCAAGCATATTTTGACCACCTTGATGCTCAAATTGTAATTAAGAGCTATGTGAAGCTCTGAGTTATATCCTTCAGATTAATTCACACTGATAATTAGAAGTTATGTAAAGTAACACTTGCAAATTTTCATATCCTGAGTGACTGAAAACAGACATTAACAAAACAGTAAGAGGCAGAGCTCTCTCAACCACAGCATGAACAAATTCAAATGAGACAAGTGACGCTCCATTAAATGAAGCCAGTACTCTACATGCTATTCCAGTCTCATAAATAAAATTTAAGGACATAAGACTGATTATTCTTAAAAGCAGTAATTTGTACAACTATGATTTTTCTTTCAAGTCTGAAAACATCAATTTCATGCAGAGGACAAGTCTAAAGCTAAGCACTGAGGCAAGCCACAATCACTCTAACTGCATTGTACACGAGTCCTAGCATCTGTTAATAGTCGTAGCTTAAAAAAAACCACATGCACACAACACACTCCATGCGTAGTAGATATGTAAATTAAGCATTCAAACAAAATGCTAAATACAACGTGGCTAAACCAAATGAGTTACTCTGGTTTTGCCAGCTTTAGAAAAGCCAGATAAACACTACCAGCTTTGCTCAAACTTTACTAG
>NW_010175145.1:56024-72606 GCF_000695765.1 Mesitornis unicolor
ATAGCAGTTAATCTAGGAGACTTATTCTTTCTCTTTAGTTCCAGCTTTGGGTCACCAAGGTATTTTTGATACACAGGAGCCTTTCTAGATGAAAAAGTAAGTTTAGTAAGAGTACAGCATTAGCAAAGCTGTTAACTACCTTCACACAGTTTGATGTCATTCCTAATGAAGTACATCTTTAAAGATTCTATTTTGTGCTCTTGTAAATTTATTTGTATACCAATAAAAGCCTTTGTTCTGCTAAACAGAATTCCAGTAATACACGTTTATTTACAGTTATCGTTGAGCTTCCACTTCTAAAACCATGTTCCTCATCTTAAGATGGTACTAAGAGACAGGCTGACATTTTTTGCTCTGCAAAGTACACTGTAAGAAACAGCTTTCAAACAACAGCCAAGTAGTCTAGAGATGGCATTGAGGTTCGGTTACTATGAAAACCGTACCTGTTATACCCAGATTGCAGAAGTTTTACATCATAGTACATTTCCAAATTTCAAACATAAGTTTAAATACATGTATTTCGTATTTCCAAGCCTTTCCCGCCCCCAGATGTTCACAGCCAGCTTGAAGCCAAAATGCTTTATGCTTCTCTCTCCTCCCCACCCTGTCCTCAAACACTAAGCACTCACACACTCATTACTGTAGGATTGCTCATAACTGATGCACTGCTGGCATTTTTTTTCCTCCATTCTGTTTAAAGAAAAGCATATAGCATTTGTTTTAAGAGTAGAAACTTCAAGCCTGTTGACGATGATAGTGAGCCTTTTAAAGGAATTCCTCTGATTTCTTTTTTTTCAGCTTGTTTCTGTTATGAGAAGTGACTACAAAAATTACTTTTAACTTCAATGGGTTTGTTAGGAAATGCTAAAATTCAAGGTAGTTTCAGCACTGAAAAAAATCCATACAACAAGAACAGATATATTTTTGGTGCTACAGTATCACAATTCCTATGCATGCAAGACCACAAACAGGTCGGGGTTTTTTTTTTTTTTTGCATACCTTCCATGTGTATTTTCTGTCTTCTCTTTCCAAGCGGAACTATAACCTACCATCTGAAACCACTGAAGTTTCGTACTGAGTTCTTAGAATTTAAAACTGCTGTTAACAGCACTGTATAGGTATGTACATATACATACACACACATAAATGAATATACCTATAGAACTAGAAGTACTAGCAAATCCCTTCAAAATGGTATTACTCTGGGGGAAACTTGTATACAAACCTCCAAAAGATTTTTTTTCTCAATTCACATGCATTCAATGCATATTGGATACAGAAATTCGTTATACATACACAGTTTTTGTACTAAAATCTATTCCAGCATGTTTTAGTTTTTATTTAGAAATTAAGGCACTTAAGCTTAACAGGTCAAAGACCAATAACAAGTGCTGGAGAATACTTCAGTTCCATTCACAGTTATTTACTTCACACACTTTTGGCTTACATACCAACAGTCTTATCAAACTACCACAAACAAATATGAAGCTACTAGGAGGAACATCCTCACTTTACAAGAAAATCTTGATCTAACCTTATGAGTTTGCTGCACTCAGTGGAGCTCAGATACCTGAAATGGGAGGAAAATTGTGCATTTTTACTGCACCAGGGCCATTTTAGTGTCACAAGCTTGAGGTTTTTACTTTGTTTTAAAATCCTGTTTGATTCGTTTAGTAACCGAACCTCAAACCACTAAATTCCAGAAATAAAAGAAACTGGGCTTATACAGAAGCTTTATTGATGTAAATTAAGGCATTCTTTAATAACATGAATTATAAATTAATTATAGTATAAACAAAAATGTAATTCATCTTTGCTAAGACATGCACTGCCTATGACTGCTTAAATAAAATATGCATTTACAAAAGAAATCTAAGATGCCTATGTACCTCACGCAGGAAATAAACTGAGTCACAGAATATAGTATTAAGTATTGCTAAGATATTTCATTATGAAGGTGTCTTCCCACAGTCACAAACCAGAATAATGCACATAGGAGATAATTTCTTCAGGTTATTTTCTATGCTTGCATTTCTTTTTTTCCTTTCCTAAAAGCTTTATACAAACTGGAATAGAATTAACATGAACAATTACAAACTTTGAAGCCTAGTCACACAGGCAGGCTAAGGATTAACAAATGTATTAATTCATTAATGAAAAGCAAGGAACACCAACATACTTCCTCCGTACAGTAAGATACGGATAAGAGTTAGCTAATTAAGCAACTCAGTATTTGCCAAGAAATCACTACCATTACATTGGGCCTTAAAAGCTCAAACTGAGTTCAACTGAGCAAGTCAGTAAAATGACACCACTGATGTAAGCAAATGCAATTACAGCATAAAGAAAGCCATTCAATACCTACTATTTAGTTCAACACCTACCTCGTTTCTTGTTGTAAATAATATTCTTACACAACAGGTCATTGTGACAGAGTACTACCGGTGATCCTAAATTTGACAGTCTTTCCTTCATCCAGGCCATCTCTTCCTGAAGAACTTGAGGACTTGGAATGTCACTTAAAAACCTTTTCAGGCATAAGAAGTTTAAGAGTTAATATTTAGTGCTGTGTCCCATACCAAGTGTTTGCAATGAAGTAACTCATTTTCTTCTACATTCTTACTGCAAATAATTCTCCCAAACCAGGGCATTCTCTTCCTTGGCACAATGCAGTCAAATTATGACAATAATTTTCCTCTGTTCTCCCAAAAAAACAATTCTCTGAAGACTATTTGTGCTGTAAACATGACAGTAGTCCAAAAATCACGAGTAGGAGTACAATCCTGCACATTTTTAAAGGAGTAAAGATTTAAAGGATTATAGTATGAATTTCATTCACTTTTTGCTCACATTACATTACTCCCTTTCAAGGAGAATACACATATAGTACGAAGTACTATATGTATCTACACAGAGGAAATGAAGCATTCATTTTTAGTTCTAGTCACAGTACACATGCTTAAGTAGCCATTTCATCTTCTAGATTTTCAATTAACTGCTCAAGTTTTCTCAGTTTTCTTAAGAAATTTATGTTGTAGAAGAAAAAAAATTCAAACCAAGATGTAATTAAACCTTTAAGACCAGGTGACACAATTACTCACACTCCATGACAGCACAGGTCTAGACTGACTGTGTGGATAGCTTTTTCTTCTCTGGGAAACACTTCAGGAGCTCATCCCATCACTCAAAATTCGCACTTCACTCAGAAATGCCTTTCATTAACTTTACTTTTACATCACCCAATTTTAGACAAGTTTATAAACTGAACAAATACAAGACAGCTAAGGGGTGCAGGTTACAATGAACAACTCCTGCAACAACAAGAAACATGCTTAGTATTCACCCTAGAACACAGGTCTCAGTTTGAGACTGATGGTTCTCTTAAAAAACTGTTGAGACAACAATCTGAAGAAGTACATGACCTGATCTTAGTTTTTAAAAGAATAAAGAAAACTACCATCATTTAAGTGTCCAATCAAACCAAGAGCTGTATGTGTATATACACATGGTACATCAAATGAATCAAATGTATATATACATAATATATCAAATGAACCTCATGAGGTTCAACAAAGCCAAGTGAAGGGTCCTGCACCTTGGTCAGAACAATCCTTATTACTGATACAGACTAGGAGATGATGTGCTGGAAAGCAGCCCTGATGAAAAGGACTTGGGGGTAACTAGTAGATGAAAAGCTGTACATGAGTCACCAATGTGCATCTGCAGCCCAGGCGGCTAACTGTATCCTGGGCTGCATCAAAAGAAGTGCAGCCAGCAAAACACAGGAGGTGATTCTGCCTCTCTACTCTGCTCTGGTGAGACCTCACCTGGAGTAGTGCATCCAGCTTTGGAGTCCCCAACACAAAAAGGACATGGAAGTGCTAGAACAGGTCCAAAGGAGGGCCACAAAGACGATCAAAGGGCTTGAGCACTTCTCCTTCAAAGACAGGCAGAGAGAGGTGGGGCTGTTCAGCCTGGAGAAGACAAGGCTCCTGGGGGACCTTATAGTGACCTTCCAGTATCTGAAAGGTGCCTATAAGAAATCTGGGGAAGTGTTGTTCACTAGGGCATGTAGCGATAGTACAAGGGGTAACGGTTTTAAACTAGAAAAGGGTAGATTTAGGTTGGATAGTAGGAAAAAATTTTTCAACATAAGAGTGGTAGATCACTGGAACAGGTTGCCCAGAGAGGTGGTGGGAGGCCCCATCCCTTGAGATATTCAAGGTCAGGCTTGATGGGGCTCTGTGCAACCTGATCTATTATGACATTGTCCCTGCTTACTGCAGGGGGGTTGGACTGGATGATCTTTAAAGGTCCCTTCCAACCCGATACATTCTATGATTCTATGAATTAAAAGCTTCTCCTTATCATATCTGACATGTACACAGCTACACATACACAGTATAGAAGAGCATGACAAAACTCAATTTTACAAACTTAACATTATGTCATAATGTAAATTCAGTTTATTTAAAATACTCTTCTACCCCTCACCAGAAAGAATGGGAAGTCAGGAAAACACAATGAAATACCTACCTTTTATTTACTTCCTCATCTGCAAATTCTGTGGGTATGAGAGAGAAGTATTTCCCCATCTTCAGCCACATATTAGATTTAGGGATCCATCCGTTGTGTGCATGAATAGTATGGATTTTAGCAAGCTGTCTGGCAATGAGTCTAAAAAAAAAAGTTTAAATGAATGTTATATTTAATGTGTATCTGACAGTCTTTATAATATTTTTCGTAGCAACAAGAGAACACAACTACAATATATTTAACAGATAAATTGTAAAAACCATAGCAAGAGAATCCAAAGAGGGTATAAACAAGAGCAGCACAGCTATAGGGTACCATATTTCAAGGCTCAAAAGTTGATTAGCAAAACTGCTTAAGGAAGGGGAGATGGCAGGGACTGAAGTTCTGCTAGAGCATGCATTCTTGACCTGCATTTACAGTCTACTCTTCAGCTTGCTGATCTTTCGAAAAGTTGACTCAGCTGCTATTGTTCGGCAAATAAATTTCAGTGCATACATGAAAAACTAAAATTTTAAGACATAAGTACTTTCTGTTCATTGCTATAGTTTAAAAAATTACGTCTCAATGGAAGACCATCTTGAACCTATTCACAAAAGGAATCTATTAGGAACAGAGCTAGGAGTACTTTAACCAAGTCCAGACCCCTAGAACTCCACCATGTTAAATGATCTCCCTAATGGTAATGTGCAAGTGTTGAATACTCACAATAAGCAGAACTCTAATGAATACAGAGTCTTCTGGGGAGGCTGCAAGGTTCATTTGTTCAGCACTGAAACACCATGATAACTAAGAGGTCAGTGAGATGTCAAAAGTAATAACATCAGCTTAGTGCAGGCTTATAGAAATAATTCTTTTCTGCCTGCTCATAAACTAAGCTTGAGATCCTTCAGGCCTGAGAGAACACCATAAATACATCACAGAACTTGAATAATGAAATAATAATAAAAAATAAAATAAAAAGTTTACCTGAAAATATCTGGATTGCATACATGCTCTGGATCCAGTGCTTCTCCCTGCATGAACTCATAGCACAGGCCATTATTGAAAGTACAGTATAGTTGAGGTGCACATCCGTGGGCCTGCAACACACGGAAACTCTTCACTTCCTCATCTCGATCGACTAAGAGCTCAGTTTTATTTCCATAGATCCTAACTAGAACAACATCGTCTGTTACGTCACCCACGTAGCAGCCAATTAATTTATTGGTGATTCCATCAGTGAAGAGCTGAAAAGTAAAAATAATGCGTAAGCAACTCAGATCTGCATCTGCATTTTTAATGTGCAGGAAAAGAATGCAGGGTAATTAATCTTTACTAGATGGAACAGAAACAAAAGAGACCTTTAACATAGAGGAAAACTGTAAAGAAAATGGCAAGGACTTTTACCAGTAACACATTAGAAAAGAAAACATAAAAGCATGCTAAAGTGAACTACTGAAATACTGCACGTAAAAGGCAATAACTGAAAGCTCAGTATTGTAAAATGAGTTACCACATAACCACTCAAACTGATGGATTAAAATGGCTGAAATCAAAGCCCCAACATGGCAGCAATCCTACAATTAAACACCTACCTAAACCAGTACATAAACAGTCATAAATAGAGGCAGCACAAAAACACAGTTTTGATGCACTTCAGAATTTCAGTATTTGCTGATCAGTGCATAATTGCTAAAAGATACTCCTGGACTTCTGAACTACTCCTTTTAAAAAGCAAAATTCAGGTAAGAAACAGTTCAAGTTCAGTGGTTATCATCTTCTCACTAGCCCTGAGGTTTTACTGATTGAGAACAATTCCTAAACTCATTTTGGCTTTTTTACATATTTGAGATGGCGCTTAAAATTTGAGACCCTAGCCTCCAGCCTCAATTACCATTCCAAATTTAAAAGCTTCTGACAAGACCCCATCTTGTCTTCCCCGTTTTACTTCATAACTTGTATATGCCATTTAGAAGCCTAAAAAAAGCAGCATTTTAAGTCCTAATCATTAAGACGTATAAATGCAATTTTTAAAGCCCTGCAATTTACTAGACTTTGACCAGTCTAGTCACTGATGCCAAAAAATACTGAAGATGAAGCAACTAAATTTCCACAAAAATAAGTAAAAGCATTATTTGAACATTATGTTTACATCTAACTACAACCTACTCACTGCCTTTCCAATGATGGAAGTATGGCTACTACAAGTTCCCAGCTACGGAGGGGGATGCATCAATACCCCCCACTCCTTAACTGCTGCTCTCCTTTCACATTTGACAACTTTGAGGCCTAAAATAGTCATTATATGGGCTGAACTCTTACAGGTGCTACTTGACAAGCAGAGTAGATCCTGAGTTACTCGGCTGCCACACACCCAATTGCATGTACTCGAGCATTTGAAAACCAGCTCAATGCCTGCAAGTGTAACATAGCAGTTCTTAATCTCCTCCTACAACCCAGGAGAGTTTTACAGCTCAGAAAACAGATGTTTGGCACTTTCAGACTCTTTGCACTCTGTCAGCTCAGAGTGAATACTTAAGAACTTGCTAGATAAGCACTACCCATATTAACTCCAGCTGCTAGGTGACTGAAGGAGAGGCCATCAACATTCTTGGATGACAAGCAACATCACAAGCAAAATCACCAAGGTTTGCATAACTGCTGAACAGTGTCCTGCAGTCTTAAATATGAGAAGTTTATAAACAATTTGAAGTTGAGGTTCTCACAGCAATGGCAATTTATATTCAAGTATAAACTTTTTTTAGTGTTTACAGTCTTGCCTCTTCTCCCAATTTGTTGCCCACAAAACACTAATTAAAGCTTATTTTTTAAATAAAGAAAAAAAAAGAATAAACCCTCCCACAAAGCACAAAACCTCTTTTCAGGATCTTGCACTAAAACAAATGAGCAGCAAGAAGCAGTTAACATACACAGTTAGCCATACACAATTTTTCCCTTGGGTGGACATCCTGCAAGGTGTTTTTAACACCTTTCTCTAGAAAATGCTTTCATCATTAATTCTTATGTAGAGACAAATGGAGATACAGGCCGATCACTTTTACTCTTCAAACTGTGCAGGTCCATGAAGCTGCAAGCAACTTTTACTTAAAGGCAACCTGAAGATCCTGGATAGTTTTGTCTTTTTTTAATTGCTCGTTGTAATAAGTGTCAGAAAATCAGCTGAAAAATGAAACATATTTAACAGAATTAGAAAACTAAGTGTGCAATGACAACAGTCTGAATTCTCTATTTACTGATGTCCATTTGCACATTCTTCTGCATGTCACCGTCCTCAAGCCTCAAGTCAGGCCCACAGCAAAAATACTGGCAAAATACTGATGTGATCTGTTGCATTTCAGACCTTATACTAAACCTTAATATTTAATGAAAAATACTATTAAAAATACACATCATCAACAGGCAACTTCTCTACAGGTATCATAGAATACCAGCCACAGAGTCTTGGATAGTCTGTGTGAGGTTTTTTTGTTGTGGGTTTAGTTCTGGCTTTTTGTTGGGTTTGTTTGGGTTTTTGTAGGGTGTGTGTCTGGGTTATTGGTTTGGGGGGGCGGGGGAGGGTTGTTTTTTTTTTTTTCTTTAAAAGCAAAACACAATTCAGAATCTTTTGACTTTTTCCCCCTCCAAGAGGTAGCCTTTATTTTGAAAAGTATAGTATCATCATTCAAACAAAAGTGACAGCCTATTTTCAAATCTCAGGGACTTTGAGAAATCACACATTAGGAGCATGTGGAAGATGCTGTGTTTTAGCCATTATGACTTGCTTTCCTCAGCACCCCTATGAGATGAGGTAAACAAATGCATCAATAAATGCAGAAAAGGACTAGGGAAGCTTTAGCTGTCATCACAAATAACCAGGAATAGCTCAAGTTCCCGAGGAAAGATGCAGTAGAGGATACAAAGGTAGTCTATTTTTGTAAACAGTTAGGAACACTCAGTCTTGCAGAAGCAGGTTCAGCAAATCATATACCTTTCATCTACACTGTGTAACCATAACTTCAAATGAATCCTCTTATAAAGGTTCCTTGATTAATTCAAAATTAACTTTAATTTATGGACACACTTTATTACTAGCTATTATTTTAACAGCCCAGAATAGGAAACAAGAAACCACAGAATCATTTAGGTTGGAAAAGACCTTTAAGATTCAGTCCAGTCATTAACCAAGAATCTTGTCTTGAACAGCCTTCATAGCAACTAAATAGCAACTTTAATCACTGCAACTAAGAAACAATATTGTTTAGCACCACAGATACTGCTTTTTATATTAAAAAGAATACAACTGTACTCCAACACTATCCTATTCTTTTGCTTGAAGCTTATGTAGATATTTCAAGTTCTCTGTGTACATAAGCATATTGTTGCAACAATGCACATTCCACATCAAGAGAAGGATGACAAGATTGAGCAGTGTCGCCTAATTAGAACAGGCAGTACTTAAATGCCAACTATGGCATGTAAATCACAAATTACACCTTTATATTATAATATACTCATTCATAACCTTCCCCCTTGTAAGTGCATTATCATAGAATTATTTAGATTGGAAGGGACCTCCTGTGATCATCTAGTTCAACCTCCCTGCTCAAGCAGGGTCAATTGAAGCCCAGGATTGTGTCCAGTGAAGTCTCCAAGAATTCTGGAGACTACCACCTGTCTGGGCAACCTGTTCCCGTGTTTGACTCCCCTCACAGCCAAAAAAAAAAAAAAGTTTTCCTGTGCGCAGATGGAATTTCACATGAGTTTTATTTTGTGCCGATTGCCTCATCCATCACTGGGCACTGAAAAGAGAGTGGCTACATCTTCTTCATTCATCACAAATTTATACATACTGATAACAACCCCGCAAGCTCAGGCCAAATAGTCCCAGTCTCCACTCTCATATGAGAGATGCTGCAGTCCCTCTGTCATCTTCATGGCCCTTTGCTGGACTTGCTCCAGTGGGCCTGTATATTTCTCATACTAGGGACCCAAGAAAAGGACATGGCATTCTAATATTGCAAATCAATGTAGAAATACTGATTCTCATAGAATTTAGCATTAAAATGGAATTAACTCATTAAAAAGTTTAAAGAGCACTTTGCAGAAGTACTTTGTGTGGAACTGTAAATCAAGTTTTATAAGTCTCTTGTCTGCCAAGCTTAAATGAAAGCTTCTGAAATGCAGCATTAGAAAAAGCTCTTATCCTCTCATTGCTGGTCCAAAGGAAAGTGAAAGTTCTGTTGAACTAGGAAGGATCAAAACCAGTAAGTGTGAAATTCATTACCTGCTCTGAAGAAAGTCTATTGTCTTTATCAAATGGCAAAGGCAACAAACAAAACAGGCAGTAATTCCCAACATACGCTATTTCAGATCACTGGAACATTTCTTCTTCTTATAAAACAATCCTCTAATGAAGCTTGCTTTTTTCTCCATACAAAACAGTATGAAAAAGACAGGGCTCTAAGGTCATCAGAAATAACAATACAACAAAAAAAAAGCCCACAGGCATTAAGTGGTGCTGATGCAAAGAAACATTAAGAATCTGACTTGCTTATGGCATTAAAACAGAAATTTCTGGTCACTGTACAGCTTTTGTCATACTGCACAGGTCTATTTTCCCCTTAAAACAAGTCTCATTAGTGTTAATAAAAAGAAATCTACAACAAGGAAATTGGACTCCCTCAACTGATAATTTAGGAACGCTACTTCTTATTAGCATCTATTCATAACATGCTGCTCTGAGTAATTGTTTGCACCCAGGAACATTTTAGTTACTGCTTCTTAAAAAGGCAGAAGGCTTTGCTTACTTTTCTAATAACATTATTCAGAGTAGACAATTTCCATATTCTATCATGAAAAAACATCTAATGTTTCCTTTCAGTAAAAGAACATAATATTCACTTTCTTCTCTTATTCAGAATACCTTTACTGCAGTATTTAAAAAACCAGCTTAGAATGCTTTGCCTGAAAAGTAACCCGAGACGCAGCAGAGCAAAAAGAAATTCTGTAACAAACGCATCAGTTGCGCAGCATAAATACAGAATGGACTTTGACGACATGGATAAGATAATCAGCAAACTCTCAAGGCCATGTGGAAGAAGATGGAAGAATCTACAGACTGATATGAATAGCATGTAGAAAACTCTGGAAATGAAAAAAAATAGAGACACAACAGAAGTCAAAAACACAACACAATAATGCACTAAAAAAAAAAAGCTGCAAGATTCCGGTACTTTTGTAATCTGCAAAAAATTACTATGATATGTACTTAATTACATTGTCATACTTCCGGGTAAGGTGATGCAAAGCTAAAACTAAATTCTGAAAACATTTCTGAAAATTGTATTTCTGGCCCACAAGCCAGTCAGAGATCAGTCAGAAGCCTGAAGTCAAGGCTTTCTAGATACTGGGAAAAAATAGAAACAGTCTACTGAAACGCAGAGTGAAGGTGAGAAAGCTATAAATAAGCTTGAGTTACTTAAATGCAGTCTCAGAAAGTAGCATAAGAAACAAGTCAGATCAAGTGAGACCAGGAAGAACAGAGAAAATAACTCAACTTTAAGACAGAGCTTACTCTTAAAAGTTCTCTTATCAGCAACAATCAAGTTATTTGAGACCTGAAAAGGGCATGTGATACATATGTGCCCATCTCATAAACAGGTGGTTCAAGAAAAGTTTGTATCTGATCCTACTGTTTCAGGTGTTCAAAAGAATGAGAATAACAAGAACAAAATTACAATCACATGTAACAAGCGTGAACAGGTAGAAATAAAGTGTCAGGAGGCAAAGTTGAAAGCACTTATCATTCACAGAAGATATTTAAGACCAAGCAGATTTTTTCCTTCTGGATTTATTATCTTCATAGGAGGAGAAATACAGAAAGCAGTAATATACAGATGCAGACACAGAAGACTGATGGGAAGGTTCAGCTTAAGCAAGCAGAGATTCCCTCAATCCTGCTGCTGAACTCCAGACTGCACATTAAGATCTCCAGAAAGGAACAGACTTTTAATACATGCTGCTCACAAAACTTCAGGTTCATATTGTTAAGATGCGATGTCATTTTTTCTGGAAAAGTATAGTCTATACAGGCACATCTACAAATACGCATCTTTTAAGAATTTATTTCTTGAAACAAGATTAATTTTTTCTCCATTTCTTCCTCCTATAGCTATTCATAAAAGAAGGACAAAGTACAACTACTGGAAAATGCTGGCCTTGGGTAAATTCTTGTATGTTGGGCAGGGCTCACAAGAAACATCATTCAAAGGTCTCCCCACCCTGGAGCCATATCCTCTAGATGATACTCAGCAGGTGAAAGCCACTGTCTACCTGATTTTGGTGGTCAGATGATCAAAAACAAGACCATTTGGTATTAAAAATATCAAGGCTAGCAGGGAGACAGTAAGGCAACAGCAGCTGAACTAGCAGTTTTCGCTGTGTGGGGTTTTTGTTTGTGTTTTTTTGACTGAGTTTATTTTTTCATTCTCCCTCCTTCATTTAAGGTCTTAACTGAAGTTTCACATCCTCCATATCCCTCAGTATAAATACCATTCAAAATAGCATTCAATAGTCCATTATAAAATACTACAGATACGTCACCCCTTGCAAAGACTGGTTCTGATCTAAATGTGTGACAAAATGAGAAAGCTCTTTTTATTGTTTATGTCAGAAGAAAATCCCAAAGAGAAACTGCATATTTTTAATCCTGTTTCTGAAGAATACTCTCCTACCTGAAAACAGCCATCACATAACTAGTTAAGACTCTTGAGCAGTGAATTTACATCTTTTTACAGATTTTGTGACACTGATGAAAACAGTTACAGATAAATTTTTAAAAAAAGCTAATAGAAAAGGAGTCTAAGATTTTACTCTAACTCAAAGGACTAATTTGCTGCTTCTCCCCCTGGAACTTTTTGACATCAAATGGCCATATAACAGTGCAGGGATGTGGGGGACAGGAGGGGAAAACAGGAACTAAAATATCTTAGATAGCTACCTTACTTCCCAATGTTATAAGTCTACGGCACAAGTTATGGGCCATTCCATTGCCACATCCAAGTGATGCCTAAGCAAATATTGATTCTCTGTAATTAGAACTAGAGTCTAACACAAACACATCTGCATCATGCACTGTGATGTGGTACATTGATCACATAAAACATTACCATATGCACAACTGCTGCCCCACCCACTGATGCCACAAAAAACCCTTTACAACAAGGGACTGAGATTATCAAACTTCATCAGAAGCTTAATAAGAAAAATCAACCCAGCCTCAAACAACGTCTAATACTGCCTACATTTCCCACTCACTGTGACATTGTGTTCAAGGTACACCCCAAATTACAGTTTTTCCACAACACATCAGCAATGCAGCCCATTTGGCAACTTTAACTTTTCTTATTCTTTTCTTCATTCATCACTTCTCCATTTAGAGAGATATTTGCACTTCAGGATAATAACCTGTGAACTCCGTCCTTCCTCTTTACTTTTAACTACTTTCACAACTGCCAAAGAGCACAATGTCCTAAAAACAATTATACAATAAAAATATCCTGAAAAATGTAATGACACTGAGATACAGAACAAGGTGCTAGTTTGTTTCCCAGAGACTAGCATTTTCTCTTTCCATTCAATTATTTCAATACTTTAAACCCCACATACAGTCTGTTTAAATAAACTATGAAACATTTTAAGTAGCTCAGAAATCTGAACCTAATCATAGTTCACTATAAAGAAAACACTAAGATCAACACAAGCAAAGAAATTAAAGCAGTAGCCAGAAAATACTGCCAGAAGAAAAGCTATTGAGCACAAGTCAGGAAGAAAAAAGCAAAGGGACAGGGAGAAAAGCTAATCTGGTATATTTAAAAGAAAAAAAAAAAGGGAGAGGGAGGAATGTTGTTTTGTGGGTGAAAGTATAGTTCTTTATAAGCATGACTCCGTCTTGCATGTTCACATTTTATAGCTACGGAAACAAAATTTTGCAAATAATTATAAAAAGCAAAGTGTTTGTAAGTGCAAAGACCTGTACATCTTGCCAGCAAGACACAGTAACAGAAAGCAAGCAAGGTCTTATTATTTCAGCGAAATAAAAAAAACCCCAAACTTAGTTACATTTATTTGGAGACGGATAGGAGCTTGCAGGATTCGGGGGATGGGAGGAAAAGTCTTATTGAAGGATCTGATCCCCTTTGCAAAACTGATTTCCCCATCTCTCTCCTCAGGTTCAAGCCAGGACAAGATCACTGTTCAATAGCATATAATTTTTATCATTTTAGATCTCTGAGTGATTTTGCAACTGGTTTTTTAGGGTTTGTTTTTTTTTTTGCACTTAAGATATCATGGTGGTCTATCCAAATAATGGTGTAAATTAAAACTTAAGATTAAGCCTTTTCACCAGTGAAAACAAGAAGCTTTTATTCTCAATGTTAAAGATTACTTCAGAATGGAAAGAAATACAGATAGTTTTTCCTGCACCGTAACATTACGCTACAGAGTGGAAATTATGCATTAACCTACTGACCAGACCTATGAGATGCAGAATACCCCATGGGATAAAAGAATCCTGAATGTGCACTTACTGAAGTGGTAACTAACCTTCCCATACTATAACGAAATACTGATCCTCCTTCAAATACTAACACAAATTAATCTCCATAACAGAGGAAAAATAAAAAATTCTTAAGGCAGGCAACAGATTCCAAACTGTGTGTATTGTTACATTAGGAAGGGTGATACAACCTCTTTAAGACAGTAAAGAGATAAAACAACTATTTTTCATTAATGAAAAACTGTCCAGAATAAACTGTACTGTCCACTGCTGTAATTCAAGCTCAAAACAGAGTTTGAGTACTGAAGTGCATTTCTGTTTCTGAAATTTTAAAAAAACCAAACAAACAACAGAACCTGCTTCTCATGGTCACCACAGCCAATTTCTGAATTTAGCAAGCAGCGAGCTTTTCAGGGAGGTTGGATCTACAGTTTTATTACTAAAATCAGCTGTTTCTGAATAATAAGTGACAACTGAAAAAAAAAAAACATTTGTTTTAATGACATTGCGTTGTATTACTGTAAAGCAGAGAAAGCAAACCTCAAGAATTTAAGTTAGAAAATACCCAGTTCTACACAGCTCTTAGTACATCCTCAGATGACAACTGCAGTCTCTACACGAAGATTTGTGTTTAGATAGGAAAATTGTTTCACCTTACCAAAAGAACTTGCATACTTGTACTGTTCAGTAGTGATAATTTTTCACATATAACTTGAGATAGAGGAGATACATTAGAGCTGCTTATAATGAATCACAAGCAAATAATTTGATTCTATAGACTTTCTGATAAACAATGCAGTAAAATAATTTAAGCACTGACGATTTATTTTCATCCTCTGTGCTACACTTATGTTCCATGGTATGCAAAAAATTTGAAAATTTTAAAATATATCCATTATTTTAAATACTTACAAATCTTACAGAAAGTGAGGATTAAGCATTACTTTTTTTAACTACACTATTTCAACAATGTTTAGCTGGGTACTTTTGACACACAACAGCACATTTCTGCAAGAGAAGTTAGTTAACTTTTTAAAGTCAAACTCTGGACTCAACTTCTTACTAACTGTTTTGATCCAAGAAGTACTAAGAACAAAGGTAGCTAACAGCAGAGTTCAACAGAGGAAGTAGTAGTTTGTTTCACCTATCAATGTTCTTTGTCTGCTTTGCTATGATGCTACTGTTTCAGATTAGTCAAGTGTATTTTCCACATAATACATGATTCTTATTTTCCTCTCCCTCCTAAATATACATCCCTCCAATGAAGGAACTCCAAGGCAGACCTTCTGCTCACTCCATCCTCTTAACAAAACAGTCATCTTTCATTTCAGCATCTTACTGTATGTGATGCATATGTAATGTGTATGTGTTAACAGATTGCAGCAGCATCGGTGGTCATATAACCAGTATCAAACCACATGCATTCTTGTGTTTACACATGCAGCAGTTTAAACACAGACTAAAAAGGAGTTCAAAATAAAAGGCCACTGAAGGGTTTCATCAGTAGGATGTTCTGCTGTTAAAAATGAAAAAAGTGAGTTGAAAGGTTTTAGTAAAGTAACTTGGTTGACACAAAACTCAGACAATTCTTAGACAGACCTCTGACCACAGACAGTAGTCTATTACTTTACTATTGCATGACCAGTCAAATGAGTACCTGCTCCACACAAATGGCACTGGTGGTTTTTATTCTGTTAATTGCTGCTTCTGAAGAGAGTGAGAAAGGAAGCAGTGGTTTTTTTTTTTTCTTAAACTTACTAGAACTCTCCCAAAAGGTCAGAATCCTCCCACCTTAACACGAAAAGGTTTCAGTTTCATTTATTAACATTCTTGTACAAATGGAAGAAAACATTCGCTGATAAGTACCTTCATCAGAAAACTAGAAGAATGAAAACATGTTTAACTTTAGATAGTCCTGCAAGGAGCAGGGAATTGGACTTCGTGATCCTTATGGGTCCCTTCCAACTTGAGATATTCTATGAGTCCATGCAAACTTTAACAACTCTGTTTAGTATTACATGATGTAAGGCTCTTTTCATTGTACCTGAAGATGTTGGAACTGTGCTTATATGGCAAAAGTCGTCAGAGAAAATACTTGGAAAAACCTCATCAGCTTTATTTTCATACTAACTGGAATGACATATTAATTAACTGCTGATTAACACAATTTAAGATCATAAAATAAAACGCTCAACTACACATAGGCTGCAACGTTACCGCTATTCTAGCCAGGTAAATTGACTGAAGACTTGTGGGGGGCCAGGTTAAGTATATTCTAGAAGCACAAAAGCAGCCAATCCTCAAACAGATGACTCGTCATAAATATAAATGATTGCTCACCTAAAGAATACCAGAGGCTAAGCAGTGACACTTCTGCACAAGGACAAGGCTCAGGGATGCCACCAAGGACGTTAACGGGGCCGATACTTATCGTCAGCCTAAAACCAGACTCCGTAGCGAATCCAACGCACGTATTTACTCATATTTCTTACGTATGACGGCGGGGAGAGG
>NW_010175145.1:72669-72908 GCF_000695765.1 Mesitornis unicolor
TCCCCCCCCCGGCGGCCGCCCCGCCCCACGCAGCGGAAGCGGCAGCCAGCCGCCCCTTCCTTCTCCTCCTCCGGCTGCCTTTCCCCTTCTCTGCCTCAGAGAAGTGGCGAGTTTCCTATCGTTTTACGAACACGCCCTGCTCGGCACAGACCCCGGCGAGAGTAAACCCTCACCGGGCCCTCCCCTTCCTAGTCAGCATCACAGCCCTCGGCATCCGTGCCGGCAGCGTGCGTCATATA
>NW_010175146.1:0-8721 GCF_000695765.1 Mesitornis unicolor
CGAGCGGGTGCGTGCCCGTCATTTGGGCGCCCGCTGCTCCCGACCTGCCTCTCCCGTCCCAAAGGCTGTGTCGCGCGAGCGGGTGGCCGGCGGGCGGCTCAGGGGAGCCTCCAAGCCTGCAGTGCCGAGGGGCCCGGGCGGGTGGGGGTATTGCGGCGCCGTAGCCGCTAAACGCTACCCCTGCCCGGCCTGGCGGCGGGGGCGTGTTGCCCGCGGAGATGCCCCTTCACCCTTCTAACCGTCTCGGTAGAGGTTAGGTGGAGACCAGGCACTTGCGGGGTATTGGAGGAACTGTGCGTCGTGAGTAAATGAATATCAGAAAACGATTTAAGTCGGGATTTTCAGAGTTCATTCTAGTTGAAGGATGATGTGCTGGTATCAACTGCTCAAATTTTGTTCTTGAAAGAAACATTTCAGGATTTGTTTATATTTCTTCCACATAGCAAAAAATGTTTCGTCCAGGCAGGATTGACTGTGCTGTCATTTTTCCTTGGCCATTTGAGATCCTTATCCTGACTTAATCTATCTCCATCATATAAACCATCAGAGCAGTTGCCCGACAATCACACTGTAGCTGAGTGCAAGATCTATCATCTATCAGAGACTTACACACATGGCTATCACAACAAATCTAAGCTTTGAGGTAGGTAAGCAAGAAAAAACTAAGCAGTTCAGAAAGCACTTGTGAGAGTAAGCATGTTCAGGAGGCAGCCATGAAGGCTTCAAAGGGCATATCTGATGGGGTTTTTTCTTTTGGTCTGGGGCTTTTATTTTGTTACTGTTCTTGGTGGTTTTTTTTGTTTTGTTTTGTTGGGTTTTTTCGCTTTCTTTGGGGTTAAAGCACATTACTCTCTGTGCAAGGTATTAGGTCAGATCGGGTTTTGCAGCTTCCAACTTTCCAGAATTCAGCATTTATATTTTTTTGTAACAGTATCTGTATGCATGGAAGTATCACTCTTTTATAATTCTTGATAAAGATGAGTGTCATTGATGACATCCTTCTCTCTTACCCTCTTTCAAACAGCTATTTACTGATTAAAGTATCTGCCAGGCACGTGGGAGAACTGAGCTCACCATGAGTGTTCACCCAAGGTGGTTGCTTTCAGCACTTCCCTTGGAACAGATTCCAGTCCCTGTTCCATTGACTGGAGGAGTCGATTATTTGCAAAACTGTATTAGCAGAGAAGCCTCCTTCATAGCTGTTTATTTATAAACATCTGTGGAATAGTTTGGGAAGTCTGTTGGCCCCTCAGCTCCTCATGGCCATCCTCTCTTCTGCTTTTCAGTCATTAAAGCAAAAACCCAGCACAGAAAGACTATTATTGCTACTCACAGTATTGTCCTAGTTGACCTGCTGCCCTTACCTTCTCTGTTGCCAGATTCACAAAGTGAGTGGCTTCGTGGTTCAGAGGTTACTGCAGAGTGCAAATGCTGCCAATTAGTTCCTGTGCCTTGTGGTACCAATTTAAACAGGAGCCTCCTAGTCAAGCATGTAGGCTTTTGAGATCAATGAGATGGAAGAAGAATGAAAAACTCTAAAGAATGGAAAATGAAGGACTGTGGAGAAACCATAAAAGTTGGGGTGGAGCAAGTCCTTTGAGCTATGTGATAATAAGGGAATGCTCCCTACAGTACAGGGCATCTTTTGGTAAAACTTAACTGCGTGGATAATTTTGATCAAGAGCATAAAGGCATAATGATTTTATGGAAACTTTAGTAGTGAAAGGTACCCAATGTACTATTTAATTATGAGATTAAGCTTCCCTTGAATGGAATTTGACCATCAGATGTCCAGAACTTAGTTTTGCTTATCTAAATCCCAAGTATGCCAGCCAAATCTATTAATTACCCCAAAAGTTTGGAATGCCCGGTCTGTCTGTCAGCTGGCTCTGTTTCAGCTAGCATTTGAGCACATGGAACTTACAGGAGTTAAATTAGGGGGATGAAGATGGGTACGAATAGTACAGGGAGACTATACTCTTTTACCACAGGAAGCCCTCCTTACCATTTTCCAGGTTATTTTAAAAAAGAAAATATAATCTTGTGTCAGAAAGAATACTTTAAAGAGACGTCTGAAAGCTGGCTTCCTCCCCTGTGTAAGTCTCGCCGTGGCTCTTTCTCACATGCTGTCTCCAACAAAGTGGAGACTTTACGAAATCTTTTGCTATGAACAGGGTAAAAGAGGGAACTGACACTACCGTACTCTCAAGGAATAACTGATCATACAGGGAGGTGAAGAAGCAACTTGGAAAACATTTACTGTTCTTTCAAGACATGGAGTGCAAACTGAGGAGAAGGTTATAGTTGCAGGGAAATGTGATGTAGTCAAAGCAGTAAGAAGGAAAAGTGATTCCTGTAGCCTTGTTTTGAATAATACTGATTATTGTTAAAGCCTGCCAACAGCTACTACAACAGGTTGAAGGCCTCCATAAGATTTTTAGATGAAGATAAAGAACCTGTCTTAGAAATGTTACATAGGAAGAAAAAAAGCAGCAATATCTAGATCTAGTCTTCACTTGATAAAGAAGCCATTAGAGACTGAGAGGAGTGCAGAAATAAAGTTCAGAGGATCTTGACTGAGACTGGAAAAATGAAATGTAATATTGTGCGAATAAATTACATTCCAATGTAATTGGAATTATAATTCCATTGTACTTTACAATTACATTCATGCTTATTTCCCAAAGGTTCTCTGCATATTATCATAGCTTTAAGGGTTTCTCTGTAGTTCCTTAGTTTAAATTTCTTAGCTATTTCAGCTATGGGTTTTACCTTCCATAACTTGATTACTGTTTTTCACTAGAAAATGGTCATAAACCTGGTTTTCTCACACAAACAAAACCACATTCCACATGTGGCCTCAAAAATCATCATAGTAACCTTAAAAATCTCTCATTGCAGACCATTTGATGGGGAGAGAGAAAGTTTAGAACAGGGACATACCTCCAGCTCAAATGTGAATTGTCCAAAGATCAATTAAAGACAAGCCTGAGAGTTCGATAGCAGAGTTAGCACCTTCCAGTACAGCTGAAAGTTCTCAGCTGGGAAAGGACAGGTTCTATATCTGTCTTAGTGTGATCTGCAGAGCAGGTTCTAGTTTCTGGCTACGTGATGGTTGACTGGACTAAAATATTTTGATCTTATTACAGGATCCTTCAGGATGCTTCTGGAGACATGATTTAAGGGCTAAATAAAGACCTACTCGGAAATCTGAGTTACTCACGTATGAAACCTTAAAACTGAAGGTGAACAAAGTAGATGTTGACCAGAGAAATCAGCAAAGAATAGCATGAGCTGTAATTGATGCCGATGAAAGCCCTTATCATTAAGGAACATTTCAATCTGTAACAGCATTGGCAATAAAACAGACATCACAGCCAGCATCACAACAAACAAACTGACACCATTAGTCTACCTTTCAACCCCAGGATTCTTCCTCCATCACAAACCTGAAAAAGATAAGAAGGTGAAGTTGTCCATCTGAAAATTTAAAGACATTGAGGTATCTCACAGGTGTTTTAGGTCATGCCTAGCTTCTTCACACACAAATAAATCAAACCTGCTGATATTAAACTCATGCAAAGCAGTATTTGAATTAAAATTTGTGTCATTAGTTTGCCAGTGAACTCTGTCTCAGTTTAACATCAATGAGATAGCTTCAACTACTTAGACTGTAAGGTTTGCTACAAAAGTGCTGTTCAGCTGGATAAAAATCCTCTTGTGATCAGGAAACCGCAAGTGCTGCACTATGGTGTAGTATGGCTCCTCGGCTAGACAGATGACTCACAGAAAGTCCAACTATACACCCCATATACACACCATCTTCATTCTAGATTTCAAGCATGGGGATACAGAATTTTAAAACAAGTTCTAATTCTCAGTACTTTCAAATATTCCATGGTTCCTCTGGATGACTGTAGTCTAGATTAATTAAAGTTTGGAGTTGGACAGTTATTTTATTAGAATGTTTCATTATTGAGGAAAATCTCATCTACTCAGCAAAAATAATAAAATGAAATACTCTCATAGGATCTTCTTAGCTGCTGGGCTGAATGTGGCAGTGTATAAACATGTCAAGGCAAAGATGCACAAGAAAACATGCTGAAGTAAGACATTTTGCTCTACACCTTCCACCTGTGACAAGATAAAAAGAAAAGCACAAGAGATGCTAGTTAAAACAAGTGTTAGTGAAAATGCTTTGTGAATCGCTTCAAAAGTACATGAATATTATGCTAGAGAATGGGATGTAAAGAATGATACAGGTTAAATATCTTACCTGGAATGTTAAACAGATTTTCACAAAAAATGATCTGTTTATCTGAACTTTTAAAATGTTTTCCCACCTTTCAATCATTCACTTTCATGTGTAGCCAAAACCACTTTGGTGCAGCTAAGGGAATGGTAACTTCTGGTGCTAAGAAAGATCTTCATAAGATAATCAGTTGCCAGCAGAATAAAGCCTTTCTTTCTCAGTAGACAAAATCAATAGTTTAGGAGATTCCAGCACTGTTTTCCAGTGTCTTCCGTTGATCATTCCTATTGTGTGCAGAAAGTTGCAAAAAATGCCAAGTTGTTTATGGGGCTGTGTTACAGCTGGGGAATCTCCATCACAGATGTGCACAATAAAATTTTTGAAATCAAGAATTTATAGTCTTACAGGGCAAAAATTATTAATCCACTTTTAAATCTTTCTCTATCAAGCTATTTTCATTTTTATTTTTTTTTAGCTTTACCATATATAAGTACTGGCTCTTTCTTACTGTTTTAAGGTTTGGGTTGGGTTTTTTGGTTTGATTTTTTGGTTTAGTTTGGTTTGGTTAGGTTTTGGTGGGGGTTTTTTGGTTCAAATTGTTGGTGAAGGGTATTACATTACAGCAAAAGGAAGTAATTTTCTTGCTTTATGGACAATGTAAAATCATTTTGTTTAGTACATGGAGCCAATTATGAAATCAGACCTTTTAAAAAGAAGATAAGAAGAAAAATAAACTGGATTCTTTATTCACTGTGGTGTCTAACAGCCCTGTTAACAGATACTTTGGAGGGGTTTCCAGAAAAAGGAGAGTGACTGAGGGAGTTCCATCTGTATAAAGTATTTTCTTAATGTAAAACTGAGAAAAAGAAGCCAGTATATGAACCATACATCTTCTTTATGGCACAGGCTTAGGTTCATAATCATCAGTAAGAGAAAAACTGTCAAGGTGCGGGACTGCAAAAAGCCAAACATAATTACTTGTTTTGGAAGTTCTTGTAGTCACATGTGTTTTCATACACAAACCATTGTATTATGTACTTGTTGAGTTTGCTGCCCACAAAATATACCTGACAAAGAATCTTAAATAGTAAACAAATGTCAGACAAGAACATTAAAAAAAAAAAAGGAAAAAAGAGAAAGAAATTAAAGAGAGTTGCATGCTACTGTTTTTGCAACCAGAAAAGCTTATTTCACAATATGACCATAACAGTATTAACTACTTTGCAGCAGGGATGGTAGTTCTCAGCCTCTCCCCTTGTTAGACTAACTCAGGGCTCTTAGGTTTGCTCTTTTCTGTACTCCTCTATACACTTACGCAGCAACATGAATAATCAGCCATCCATGAACAAAGAAATATGAGTGCTTGTGGTGTCATTAAACATCAAGCAATACAAATTTAAATTTACATAAAACTCAGTTATGTTGAGCCTACTCTTTATTCTGCTGTCTGTATGTTAAATTGTTATGGATTATGTAAGACAAAAGGTGAGCTAATCTAGAGCACACTTGGCATAATATGTGATTGTAAAATATGTTACTGTTGCTTATGATTTTAGTGCTATTTAATGCCTATTATATTTAATGAAAAACATAAAAATGTTAATTCTACCTTTTTCAGTTAACTGAATAAAAATTCACAGTAGAAAATAGTAATGGACTAGAAATTCAGTGGTAGGGAGAAATACCTCTATTTACAATATTTCTAAGTTTTACCCTTTAAGTGAGTCATATTTTCTACTAATTACGTGCATTGCTGCTAGCAATTTATTTTGTTACTTTCAAACTATTTTCAGTCATGGCAAAGATTTCTTAACATCTGTATGCATGACAAGCTTCACACTTCTCCTACCATTAGTTAACAGAATAAGGAAAGGAAAGGCAAGCAGAAGAGCAGAGATGAACAAAAAGTCATTGTTTGCAGAACTCAAGATGCCAGCTGAAGGAGGTTTGTCACACTTCACTTGTGCACTTTGCACACACACTTACTTGCGTACACACCTACCAACATATCCCAAAAAGAATTAAAAAAAAGTCTGCAGGATCTCAGTGCAGTAAGAATTCTCCAGAAAATTACCGGATAAATTTATCAAAACCCCAAATATTATTTAAGTAGTTTTTTCAATATTAATCACGTGAAAATGAGCAAATCTTACTATAATGTGACCAATAGAAGTTCCATTTTAGAATGAAATTTCTACACATCTATTATCTTCTGTTCACATTTTACTTATCTACACCTCCATTATATCCTGGAGGGGGTTTTGTTCCTACTTTTTTAGCATTTGTTTCATTTTGGTAAGATTTTTTTTTTAAGTTTATTACTGAAAAGCTGAAGATTACCATTAACAACTATTATGGATTATTAATTTAAACAAGCAAACAGACAAAAAACCCCAAACAAGTCTGCCTTTTGCTTCCAGGTAGTCTGTTTTTATCTGTCTTCATTTGTTGAGATAAAAGCAAATCAAACCTAATACACATAGATAACTATTACAGAAGATAAAAATATTTCAAATTTTAGGAAAAAGACTACCTGAAATTTGCAAAAGAGAAAAATACGGAGTTTCCAGTGAAAATAAACTGTGCACGAATAGCAATTATTTAAAACACCAAACAGGAAAGTAAGAGAGATATGTAGTTAACCAATGAGTACATCCTACCTAGCATTCTCAGAAAGAAAAAAACAATGGTTATAATTCATAGTGCGATTAATACAACTAGTCAGTTATTTTCCAGATAAATTGAAACCGTGTTAAAAAGATGACTGTCATAATACTCATTCTGCTAGGGGAAGGGGAAAGACAATGACTACCACAAGTGTCAGAGTTCAGTGGTCAAAGTACAGGTTGCTCTTTTCCCATCCCTTGATTTAATGAACATTTACTGACAGGCCTCACCCCACAAAGCTGTATGGCCCCCTTAGAATACTGAACTAAACCCTGTTTTCCTTCAGAGCAACTCCTATTGTTTGGCATAGACAAACTGTCCTTAGCTCATTTTCTTGTGTGAATCTCATCAGAAGCAATAGGATACTTCTTCACCTAACACTTAATTCAGACCTAAAGGACATGGTGGGGCCAATTAGGCCTTACACAGCTTAGAACTTCCCTGCTATGGACCTTCGGTGCTACAGATGCATATGGGCAAAAACAGTCAAGGGTACTCTTGCCAGGAAAAAAAATAAAGCAGGTCAAGTTTGGCATAGAAAATATTTTACTGATAAAGGAAAATGTATACCTGTGGAACACAGAAAACAATGGATTCTTAATGCTAACCGATAGTAAATCATATACTTAAGCATGGAGAAAGTTTCTGCAGGTCTTGAACTTAGACATATGTTGAGCATTTTGCCAAAGTTTCCAGGTAGTGAAAGCTCTCCAACAACTCTCATCCTCCTGTGTTTATTATTTAAGATCTAGCTAATAAACATCTAAACAAAAAAGCCCGTTTGCTTTCCTTATAAATCAAACCTATTGAGTTTAACTAAATAAAGTAAGAATGTTTTGTAGGCTTGCTACTTTTCTTGACATAGTTTTTAATACAGAATGCCAACACCACAAAGACACTACATTGTGTGCTAGATACTGGTGTAGAGAAGTGGGATGAAATTCTGGCTCTAAGTAGGTGTGGGTTTTAGCCTCAACGGACTTTGGATGTCACAGTGTTTAGATGTTCAAATGAATAATTCATTATGTCTGTTTAATTTTTTAATTACAGTTACAAAACAATTGGTGTTCTCTTTTCTTCATGTGAACAACTTGGTATGTTGACTTCCATATTCATTTCTGAGTATAGAAAATGATTATCATTTTCTGAGTCTTCATGGAATTTTAACAAGTGGTGAGTCTAAGTAGAAAGTTACCAGCATTTGTTAACAGCTGCTGTCAGGGTCCTCTGACCTCAGATGTAAGATATTTGCAAACTTCTGTAGCCCCATGCAAGTGGTGGAATCATATTGTTTCATAACCTCACCAGATCACGATACTATCAGCTCCATTCTGGAAAAATACACTGAAGTTTTCTTTTTGTGAATTATAGAATATCTGTTATAGATTTTTCTTTTCTTCAATGTAAAAATGGTACTGTTTTTAGAAATTTCTCTCTCCCTTGAAAGCTCAATAAACCAGGGCCCCAAGGGCATCTCCAGCCCTGCCTGTCCCTGACCCCTGCCTGGATTCTCCCCCACTGCCCACAGCCCAGGATCCCACATCAGCCCTGTGGGGCCATCAGCCCCTACCCCAGTGACACAGCAGCAGGTCCCATCTCCAGGTCCCCACAGCCTGGCCCACGTCTCAGCCCATCCCCCAGATGCCCAATGTCCAAGGCTGGGGCTGCCCCTGTGCTCTCCAGCTGCCCTGCTGCTTGCAGGGGCTGGTACAGGCCCTGGCACCAGGCCCTGCCCTGCTACCCTGGGGGAGTCCTT
Organism: Mesitornis unicolor; assembly: GCF_000695765.1. Taxonomy (NCBI): domain Eukaryota; kingdom Metazoa; phylum Chordata; class Aves; order Mesitornithiformes; family Mesitornithidae; genus Mesitornis; species Mesitornis unicolor. The sequence continues at coordinate 8,676 of NW_010175146.1, forward strand.
GCTACCCCACCCACGACCCCTGCTATGCCCTGACAGTCACTCCATG
>NW_010175146.1:8752-13243 GCF_000695765.1 Mesitornis unicolor
CACGGCATTTTCCAATAATCTTGACTGTTTAATTTTACCATTTTTCTTGAAGTACTATGTTGCATGAAATGTTAAACATATTATAATGTAAGAAATAAAATTTTATGGCAGCTCTCCTAAATCACTCAACAGATTGTCTATATTTTAAATTGTACTTGTCTGCCAATTTGCCACACATTATTTTTACAAATAACTTCATACTGACTGTACACAAAGACTGAAGGCTTTAAATAGTGAGCCACATAAATGGGGAACAAACTAAAAAGTAAGAGACTGAAGTATGTGCAACTTTCTTGCTTTTATTTTTCTTGGTTTAAAGTGAGGGTGCATTTGAGGTGACTGAGCTTTGTCTGGGAGAAGCGTACAGTGCGGCGAGTTGTCACCGAGCATGTATGTCAGCCTGTGATCCCTGCACTGATCCTTTCAGCCAGAGCCCAGTGCATCGTTACGGCTACCCTCTGTGGCCTTGACATGCAACACAAGTCAGTGGCTCATGAAGGACCTCTTTCACAGCAAGCCAGGCATTCGCATTGCCTTTCACCTTCAGAAAGGACTCTTCTGTAACTGCTGCAACACTGTCACTAGGTCCTTGTGCAGGTAGCACTAGCAATATACTGAGCTGAAGGGATGTATGTCCATGGCATGAGCTCTCAGGAGCACTGTAAAAAGTGTGGCATAGCAAAGGGCACAGGGCTGTGAGGTCCACACTCTCCTCTCGGGCTGTATCTGATTGTGACAGATTTCAGAATGTTTCAGATTTCTTTCATGTTTTCTGCACATTTTGCTGTATTTGTTACATTTGATTGCATTTTCAAGCCATCTTTTGCAACATAATGGAACCTGAGAGTTGCATATTTTGTTTAAAAATAAATTTACTTTCATGCAATCTTATGACTCTGGGATTTGAAGTGATGGGCATGTCAAACCTGCAGTTTAACTAAGACTCCTGAGTAGAGAGGATGAAAGAGACAGAATAAGGACAACTAGAGTGATGCTTGTGAAAAGTATCATTGAGTACATGTGTCTTCTTTCATATTGTTTTGTTTTCCTTTTAAACGTGGGTCAGTACCTCTGAAGCTGGATGAAACTGTTCCAAGGAGACTGAAATTGAGATCTCAACCTGGGAGAATTAGGGAAGTAAAAACAGTGTGAGAAATAGTTAAGCATTTGTCCTAACTTCTCCATACAAACAGTCAACACTACAGCAGGTAGTCTGACCTAAAGATAAATCATCTATGTGTTGTTAAACATCACCTCCAAAGTACAAGTGTTAAAATCAAGAGAGATGCTCCTGTCTGTCTGTTAGCTGTTCTGAGACTCTTGTAAGCTGTTTGTCCAACAGCCCAGATCCCTTATGCAGATGACAAATAGAAACTCCTATGGCAGAATTTCTAAACACTTAAATTACTTCAGTAGATACTGTCATGACTTTCATTGGTGTGTATAGAAAGGGATAAAACTTTCATACTGAGTTACTACCCTGACTCTATTTGATTTCAAAGAGTTGACTTTTTTGATTCATTATATTCATAGATAACTCATAAAGGGGATTTTAGAAATACAGGATAGAAAACTATAGCTATGCTAATACTCCCCCTGTTTTTTTAATCTTTATGTTTGGAATGTCTTGCTATCTGAGTGCTTGAATTTTCAGCCTTCTAACTATATTATTATTATTTCATAGCCAGTTTTTCTAGGAAACAGAGATACCTTCATGTGCATTTATTTTTCTTCCCTCACTGGTTTTAACTTCTAATTCTGTATTGCATTAATCCTTGCCATTGTATCTGAATTAGATACCAGCTGTGGGGATTAATGATGTAGTTTTCCAGGTTTCAGACAGAATTTCAAGAGAAACGGAGATATCTTCCAAATGTATTAATATGACTTGCTATGAAATGTCTATTTGGGAATGAATGGGGTTTAAATTCGTTGCATTAATCCAAAACTGTTAGATCAGATGACTGAAAGAAAATATTTGATGAGCATATGTAATATTAACAATCATACTAGAAAATAGTATTGTCGTATATTGTCCTACTTTACCTTTTCACTAAATGATGCAGTCTTCATAATTTCAGAGTATTCTACAGAGTATTAGAAAATCAGTTAAGGCATATAGTTTTTTCAAGCATGTGATTTTTTTCAGTGATTCAGGAATGTCCTGGCAATAATGAGAGCTATAGAATACTCCTCTAAATCTTGTGTCTTTTTTATGTAAGACATTCTGTCATGTTGGATTCAAATCTATCTTGCTATCAGAAAGAATTGCTGTTTTCCGCTGCGCCTTTAAAATGGTGTACTAACAATAGAAGTACTCACTGATGATACCATGGTTACAGTGGAAATAAGTTGTATCTGCATCACTGTGAATTTATTTTCATTTTTGTTGTGTCCTTTATTGTAGGCATGTATCCAGTATCTCAAGTAGTAGCAGTTGCTCTGGCATTTAGAAAGAGAGAGAGAGGGAGGAAGGGAGGGAGCAAGACCATTCAGATACCTACCTATGGTCTTTTGAGAAAAAGAGTTCAATATAGAGTTCAATTCAAACTTCAAAAGTCTAAATATGCCCCTGTGAGTCTTCAGCAAGTGGGAGAAGAGCAGAAAGAAACATGCTGACCTGACATCTTTTCTTTTTAAATGACATATCAGTTGTCCTTCCTCTGCATCACTGATGTAAAGCAATACCAAATCAGAACACATACTAGGCACTTTTCTCTCCGGACTCAGGGCCAGACCAAAAATCAATGAAACTGTTCTCAAAGTAAAATACTAATCAGCAGGAGTTTAAATGTGTCAGAATATGATTATAGATGGTCAGCAAATAAAGCATCGGATGTATCACTTTTCAAAACAAATTAATCATCTCTACCCAGTATATAAATATCTCCTGCACCAAGACAGCAAATAGAGCAGAAGACAAAATCTTTCATATTCAAATTTTGCTGAACACAGGATGACATTTACAGCTACAGGGCTAGAATTTCATTTGCATGTACTCTTATATCACAGTTGCCTCTTTCTTGGACTGTGTTTGGACATACTTTTTCAATAACTACTGTGGCACCCCTCCTGAAGAAGGTAAGTCTAATTGTGGATTAATGATATGTTCAGAAGAAGTAGTGGTATCAGAATTCAGTCCTTTAGAAACAAATTGTTATAGCTGTGAGAAGTTTGGTAGTAGGTCTGTTTATGTTGTTTTTTTTCCAGCGGAAAACAAAATATTCATTATCACATCTGATTTTTACATGATACCATATTTTTCCCTGTGAAGTAGTTTACACACTACACTAAGACACACACAGACACACACACACACACACACAAACCTCAAACAAAGAAACCTAACAGCTCCCAACACAGAGAAAGATAATGTGCCATTATGCATGAGCAGATTCCTCATCTCAAAAAACTTGAATGATCAAGCCCCTCAAAAGAGTGAGTTCAGACTTGTCCAAAAAGGGGTTTTGCACAATTGAGGAGTGCTGCTATACCTGTGGGAAAGATGTATGTGTCTGTTCCTCTTCGGTCTTCTAAAGAAGCATTACAATTTTAATTGCATATCTTTATTCACCATGCCTTCATGAGTGGTGTTGTGCACTGCACTAGAGCATAGCACTTAGAGGTACTTTGTTCACCTGAAAACCACTGAGTCAGCAATGCAAACTTGTACAGATTTCCTCTTTGTGATGTTTTTAACTTCCTCAAATTTTATAATGAAATTTATCAGTTTGTAGAATGATGTAATCTCTTTTGGGAGAGAAGTTTACATACTGAATAGAAAAATTTTAGTATGGATTGGGAAAACTGATTTCAAATTATCACAATCAAAATCCATCCTTATCATATCTAAAAAAAATAAATATAGCAAACATGTTTTCTATTTAGTGTGAATATTTCTTCTTTTTGTTCTAGCTCCTCTTTTGTGCTGATATATATTGAGTTGTGTGAATACTGACTTAGGCTGTGGAGACAACAGTTTCACCATTCTTGTTACTACATCTGCAGAACTCAGCTTTCGATGACACCACCTCTGTGTAGCTTTCTGTTGACTAGAGGATGGACTGAGAACAGAACTGAAAGATAAAAGCAAGAGTCAAAAAAGGATAATCGTTAGAATATGAAAAATGCAGAAGTGAATTGCACAGCTGAAAAAGATGTGAAGTAAAAAATGGACAAAAGAAAGAAAAACAGAAGAAGCTCTAACAAAGGAAAGAAGAAACACATTAGTGTGAAAACATAAGAAGGCCTATTTCCTAATGCAGCCTAACAATAAACGTGCTGTGAGCACTGAGCTAAGATATTTGACTTCAAGAAAGTACTGGTTCATTCGTTTTAAAATCATAAATCTTTATACAAGGTAATTTGGACATATATATAAAAGGTAAAAGCAGTTTAAGGCATTTTATTTTCTGTCTGAGGTGCTTTAGGGTTACTTATTTTCTATAGTCTAATATGAATTAAATATTTACAACCCAAAATGGGACTTTT
>NW_010175146.1:13274-32484 GCF_000695765.1 Mesitornis unicolor
TACCCACAAGACAAGCTTTCTAGTTATCATTGTGGCCATTGAAGAGTGCAGCCTCTGTTGCTCTGTGATGTTTTATTCCCTTAGGAAGATAGATCCTTAGATTTGAGGTATGAAGAATACTGTTCATCTTTAAACCCAACATCAATCAAATATCTACAGACTTTTTTATTTTTTCTTCTACTTTTTGCATGCAGGGAGACATTTGATCTCAAGCTTGGAAGAAAATTGAGAAAGAGAGCTAAAAGAAAGTTTCTATCTTTGGAATATCTGTGTAAATATTTCCTTGCTGTAACTTCCTTGAGGAAAAATTGAGTTTACACTGGGCAAGCAGCAAAAAAATGGATTCAGAATATCAGACACAAATTGCAGTAAAACTAAAAGAGCCTCACGAAACAAAAATAAATATCAAAAATAGTATCGTTCCAGCAAGGAAATTTTAAAAAATGTAAAAGCAAATTAAATTGGTAGAAGTAAATACGTGATGTAAATTTTGTGACCTGTTAAAAAATGACCAACGGTCTTGGAAATACCTTTGTAAAAATATCATTATGGATATTACATTTCTTGGCACTACTTAATATCCCATATCAAATGAGCAATGCTTGAAAACTATGAAGTGTTAGATATGGCTGGAAGGAGAATGAGAAAGCATGAATGTTCTCACTTGGAATTATAAGCAAGCAGTGGTATCTCCTTGAGTCATACTATTGCCAATAATAAATATTTAACAGTTGGAATATAGGCCTTGTCTAGATACAAAATTTGCACTGCTTTAACAAATTATATCATATATCTTCAGCTGAGCCACATCAAAAATTATATATGAACATCTCTTAATACTTGTGGCTGTAATGAAGCTGGATCTAATAATAAATTTTGAAAGCCATATGAAACAAAGAAGGAACTATATATGGATTAAGGGGGAAAACATTTCCATGTTTAAACTCTATAATGCAAGGTTTTTTCATGATTTCAGAAAAGAAAATCTGTATGTTACATTGATGGGTTATGAGGTAAACTTTTAGGTTTAAGTTTCATTTCTAAATATGTTTAAGTAAATTATTCTCTTAGTCATGTTGATATACTTTAGAATTGGACTCAGGAATGGACATTTTATTCAGTAGGTAAGTCCTTTACATTAACAAGAGTGGCAATAAAAATAAATTTAGCTCCATGTGGTTTATGCTTATGTGCAGCTGGAAGAAATATAAATCCTAGTATCTTCTGCAGTTCAAAATATACAGCAGGCTTTCTGTAAGTGTGTGGGAGTGATCTGGAATAGAAACCAGAACTGCTTAGTAGACTTTTTTAATTGCAGGAAAACTGTCATTTATTTCAAGAGCAAGTTTCTTTTCACAGTGTTTCATGAATTGTACAAATGGTTTTATTTTGGTGTGTTTGGTTGTCATTTTCTGTTGCTTTGGGGAATGTGAACAGTGGATAGTAGCAGACCTGAAGAAAACTCCTTCTATAATTTGCAAAGGTTTTAAAAAACTTTCCATTATTGTTATTTCATTGTATTGAGAGAAGGTGATAAATTCTTCAGGTAGGGTCTGACCAGAGCAGAGTAAAGGGACAGAATCACCTCTCTTGACCTGCTGGTCACACTTCTTTTGATGCAGCCCAGGTGCTTTCAAGATTGGCTTTCTGGGCTGCAAGCACAACATTGCCGGCCCATGTTGAGCTTTTCATCAACCAACACCCCCAAGATCTTCTTCTCAGAGCTGCTCTCAAGCCTTTCTCTGCCAAGCCTCTATTTGTGCTTGGGATTGCCCCAGCTCAGGTGCAGGACCTTGCGCTTGGCTTTGTTGAACTTCATGAGATTGGCATAGGCCCACCTCTCCAACCTGTCAAGGTCCCTCTGGATGGCATCTTTCCCCTCCAGCATGTCAACTGTACCACCCAGCTTGATTTCATCCACAAACTTGCTGAGGGTGCACTTCATCCCACTGTCCATGTTGCTGACAAAGATGATAAACAGCACTGGTCCCAGTACTGATCCTTGAGGAATGCCACTTGTCACTGGTTTCCATTTGGACATCGAGCTGCTGATCACAACTCTGTGAGTGCAACTATCCAGCCAATTCCTTTTCCACCAAGTGGTCTATCCATCGAATCCATGTCTTACCAATTTAGCCAGGATGTCATGTGGGACAGTGTCGAATGCTTTGCTCAAGTCTAGGTAGTTGATGTTGGTTGCTCTTCCCTTGTCCACCAATGCTTTAATCCTGTTGTAGAAAGCCACCAAATTTGTCAGGCCTGATTTGCCCTTGGTGAAGCTGGGTTGACTGTCACCAGTAACCTCTTCATTTTTCATGTGCCCTAGCAGAGCCTGCAGGAGGATCTGCTCCATGATCTTGCCAGGCACAGAGGGGAGACCAACTAGCCTGTAGTTCCCCAGGTCTTCCTTTTTTCCTTTTTTGAAAATAGAGGTTATGTTTCCTCTTTTCCAGTTAGTGGGGACTAAACTGGATTGCCACAACTTTTCAAATATAATGGGAAGCCGTTTAGCAAGTTTATCCTCCAGTGCCCTCAGCACCTGTGGGTATATCCCATCGGGTCCCATGGACTTGTGCATTTTCAGGTTCTTTAGATGGTCTCAAACCTGATCTTCACATATGATGGGCAGTTCTTCCTTCTCCGTGTTCCTGCCTTTTGCTTCTGCAACTTGGGCAGTGTGGTTAAAGCCCTTGACAGTGAAGACTGAGGCAAAAAAGTCATTGAGTACCACAGCCTTCTCCGTATCCCTCATGACTAGGTCTCCTGTTTCATTTCTGAGAGGGCCCATGTCCCCCCTAGTCTTCCTTTTATCACCGACGTAGTTGTATAAGTTTTTGTTGTTACCCTTGATCTCCTTGGCCAGTTTTAGTTCTATCTGGGCTTTATCTCTCCTAATTTGGTCCCTGGCATCTCAGACAGCTTCTTTGTATACTTCCCAGGCTATCTGTCCTCGTTTCCGCTCTTTGTAGACATTCTTTTTATGTGTAAGCATGTCCAGGAGCTCCTTGTGCATCCACACAGGCCTCCTGGCATTCTTGCCTGCCTTTGTCTTTGTTGGGATGCATTGCTCTTGAACCTGGAGAAGGTGATCCTTGAATATTGATCAGATGTCTTGGACCCGTCTCCCCTCCATTGCTTTATCCTATGGTACTTTACCATGATTTCAGCACTAATTCTGATGATGAAGACCCTCCTTCAAATTGATTATATAGGATTTTTAACACTGACATTCACATTATTTAGGTGAGATACTTCAACTGCTAAGATATTGGCTATTCTGTTACAAATAATGTTTTCTTCTTAACAGAAAACTAGTCTGTAGACAATTAAGAGGAGAGGATTCCTACCAAGGTATCTCAGTCAGAAAGAAACACCTATCTGGCTAGACTTAGACATTGATCTTTAATAAAGAGTAGAAGCTTATGTTCCTCTCAATTTTTCAGCATTTCAATTCATAATTGGCTTAGTTAGATAAATCATTACTTCCATGTTTTCCCTTTAGGCATGTCATTGCACATCAGCACTTAAATCAGAGATGGCAATTCTGTGAGATAACAAGAGGTTTGAGATCATGGTACTCACGATTGTATCAATTGCATTTATTTATTAAATTTTTTGAATAGCACACATTTTCCAGTCAAAGCTAACTAAACCTTTATGGCAAAGCCTGAATCTTGGCCTGCTTTTGCTGGTATTTATGAAACCAGATTTTAAATCATATCCACAGCTAGTTACAGACTTATAACCAGGCTGAATGGTAAGCAGGGAGCAAACAGGCCTGAAGACCAGTATTAGATAGAAATTCAATGCAAGTTTGCAAGATACCTAACAATGATGCTATATTATACAGTTTAGTATTATTACTGCAATGCTGAATAATTTAGAAGACTCGCTAAGACGTGAAAAATGATGAACTGCTAATGGAAGAAGTGTAAATCACAGTAAAAAATACTCTCACAGTAACATCCTAGATTTCTGCAATACATTTTAATATTTTTATTTGCATAATTAATACACATAATTAGCATAGATATAATATAGAAGTACATCTAATCAAAGATAATGCTTCTGAAATTTGTGATGAGAGAAGGAGTGCAGATAGAAGTAACTCTGAAAAGGAAATATCTCAGCATAGTGTCACTGTAAAGAAAGTTCTTCAGGATGATTTACCACCATCTCATCTTTCGTTCTCAGGACTCCCCATAAGGATTATCTAAGTAGTGTATATTAGGATTCAGTCATGTGCTAAATCATGACTAAACTAGGGATTTGGTCCATTTCAAAATTCTCTTTGTTCTAAGGAGCAATGCAGTCCGCCTACTTTCCAGGATTCTCCTTAATTTTTTACTAGTCCCTTGGCACTTAACATGAGTCATTGTTACCTAAAGGTGGCTGCTTTGAACAGACTGATGGCCTGTCTCACAAGTAGAGCTCTGCTGATATTGAGATTTAAGCAAAAAACATGTTGACTGCATCTGCAGTGTAATAATTTAAAAAAAGAAAGCAGCTGTGTAAGATGGACTGGATCTGTCTCTGTAGGTCTTCAGAGGTGCTTCTTTCTCTCTGTTGACTGGGAATTCAGGCAAACTGGATCAATACTTCCTGGAGCAGTCATCTGTAATTCTGGTGAGACAATACCTGTGTTAGTTCCCAGCTGAGATGGATAAATTGTAGTGCAACTGCAGATACTGATAATTTATACTTATTTTATTCCTCTGTCAAGTGTTATTATGCTTTTGTGTTGTCATGATTTTGTACCAAAATTTATTTTATTTCCCAAGCTTTTGTCTCACTTGTATGAGTCAGGTCCTCAATAACCTTCCTGTTGTAACACTGAATGAAAAAATAAAGTACCACACTGGAGCTTGTATTTACTATGATTCACTAAGTAAAGGCCAGATATAACCCTAGAAAACCAAACTCATCACATTTCATGCGTTCACCTTCCCACTCTGAAATAGATATTATTTTCCACTACTTATTCAAACAAATAACACATCAAAGGCTTTTGCATGTCTCAAGCTTTTATAGCACTAAAGTATTTGCCAGCTTTGTCAGATGCTAGTAGTGAAAGTCAAGTGGATTTATCTGGGCATGCAAAGCAAGTCTTTCATGTGCTCTACTTTCTTTCAATTGTAGCTCCAGTTGACTAATTTGTAGTGGTGTAGCATTTTTTCGATCAAAAATGAATCAGTTGTGCTTAGACATAATGAGCCAAACTGTGGCGGTGTGTCCTAACCAGTAGACAGGGGAGAAACTCAAATAAGCTTATCATAGCATCAAAAATCCCCTGTTACAGGTGTTCTGTCTTACCAGCCACAAGTTAGAATAAACAGCATATAAATTCACTACTAGAAAAAAGTACTACTTGCATTTATTTCTCTTCTCATATAATTTGGACTGCAGTAAAAATTATGCAGTTTTAAACTGCTGCTGCTAATGTGGAAGGAGCAGATTAGGCTGATATCTTTACAAACCAATATATGGTATTGATAAGAATTTGGGGTATATATATTTTTCATCAGTTTTAAAGATTTTTCATTGTGTAGTGTCAGTTTTGTTTCATATTAATAAAAATTACTGTTATAGTCTAGTTGAGTTTAGACTGCTCAGTAGCAAGACAGAAAATGCCTTGGTTGGAACCTACATCACAAACTTATCCACATACTTCTATAGCTTCCAGAACTGAAGCATAGTTTCTTTAGTAATCTGATTTCTATATTAAAACAAAAATGAAGATGTAAATGTTTCTGCTGAATTAGGCAAAAAAAAAGGAGACTATGCCCTTAACTAGCTATAGTGCACCAATAAGCACTGTAATAAATAACCCTGACTGAGGTGCATGGCATCAATGCCAAGATTGCATGCAGTCAAATATTCCTACAGTAGCAGGATCTCCACTTACTCAAAAATACGTCATTTTTAAAAAATAACTTGCCTACAGAACAGTTTAGATCTGAGAGAACATCTTCGTCTTTCCTTATAAGAGCACATTCAGGATACACATAAATATTGATCGTTTATTTTTAACATATGACTCATAACTAAAAAAGATTAAATGGCAACCTAAAAGAAGATAAGACAGTTTGGTCATTGTATTCATCAGTAAAACAAAAATAAAGTGCAAACATGACACTTTGTGATATTTTAATCTATTCTTAGTCTAACCTCAAATTTAGTAACATTGCTTAAAAATTGTAATGCTACCCTAAGCAAGAAGAGCATCGCGAATAACAGAAAATATGTATATTACTTCATTGTTATTTAAGCTAAATTACTGTAGAGATCATGAAAGGCAATTAGCAGGAAAGGTGAAAGAATGGCTTTGATAAGCAGCAAAAGCCCAATCTTATATTTTTTTTTGCTCAGAATAAGATCCTGCAGACCAAAAGAATCAATGGGGAAAAAAATTAAACTACAAAAAAAGGAAGAGGACCAATAAATGCTCCAGAAAAATATTTAGACTACAGTGAAAAGGCCATCATTTGGTCTTAAGGACAACTGGAAACATCAAAATTAAATTGTGTCTATGTAAGGGCTTGAGGCAAAGCCAACAATGAGAGTGTGTACATATAGAGTTCTGTTACTTTTAATTCCTTACTCTGAGTGCTGTAAATCAGAGGCTGTTCGAAAGAAATGCTGTAGCATTGAGGCTTATCACTATCCACAAGACAGAAAAGCATAATATAGCATGAACATAGCATGGTGGGGCTAAGGATTATAGTTTGATGAGTGGCTATAGAGAACAGAGATATTCAATCCAAGAGAAGAAGGTGAATAAATGAGGAAACATGGTCTGCAAGAAAAGATGCATCTAAGGAAAAGGAAAAATTTAGAATTCAGTGCAGTATATCCAGGAATATAAGAAATTTTCTGCAGTGCATTATTAGAGCTACAACACTTAAATACACAAACAAAGGTAATTTTGCAGTTTATATAGGCCACATCTGTATTACTGGGCTCCCCAGTTCAAGAAAGACAAGGAACTACTGGAGAGAGTCCAGCGTAGAGTCAATAAGATGATGAGGGGACTGGAGCATGTAGGCTGAGAGAGCTGGCACTGTTTAGCCTGGAGAAGAGAAGACTGAGGGGGGATCTTATTAATGCTTGTAAACATCTAAAGGCTGGGTGTCAGGAGGATGGGACCAGACTCTTCTCGATTATGCCCAGTGACAGGACAAGGGGCAGTGGTCACAAACTGGAACACAGGAGATTCAACCTGAACATAAGGAAAAACTTCTTTACTGTGAGGGTACCAGAGCACTGGACCAGGCTGGCCAGAGAGGTTGTGGAGTCTTCTTCTCTGGAGACATTTAAAACCCTCCTGGACATGTTCCTGTGTGATCTTCTCAAGGTGGTCCTGCTCTAGCATGGGTATTGGACTAGATGAGGTCCCTTCCAGCCACTACCATTTTGTGATTCTGTGATTCTAAGGAAGCCGCAGACAGGTGATACTTCGGTATCAATGTCAATATATCTACAATTCTTGCTAATATCCATTCCAATGCTTCTTCCTGAGGCACTATTTGTTGCTGATGCTTACATTAAGCACCAGCATTTTTAAAATAATTGTCATTTCTACAAGAATTGACAATGAAGAGTAATATTTTATCAGTGCAAGATAGTGATGGCAACACTTATATGGCCTTATCTGGTGTTTGAAAGTACAAGAAACTGCATAAAGTCACTCATAAATAGCTTTGAATAACTGTAGGAAGCTAATTTATTTCAAAGAGCAGAATGCTTCTTACCAATCACTTTTTTCTGCCAGTGAGAGGACTGATTAGGAATTTAACTACCAAGCAAAGCGACATAATATAATATTAAAATGTCCATAGTGCTCTGTGAGTCTCTGTCAGTCTCAGTAAAGCCAGATAATTTCCACTGACTTCAAAAGTTAATGGATCAGACCCCTGCTAAACATCACATAAAAATGTCTGTCACCTTGGGCATGTACAAGGAATATTTTTGTCTTGTTTAGTTTATTCGTTATTTCTTATCCCCTAATAATCCTGTGTCATTTAATGTGTATTAAAACATACTCCTTTTCAGTGGATCTGGATGTCTAATAACTGAACTTTTGCAATCAGGGAGAAGGGACTGTCACATAGAGAATTTATTTTAGATATTAAGTGGGATGAATGCATGCTTTAGACTACTTTTAGCCTGAAGTGCTGTCTCATGAAAGAGTTCACAAGGCTTTTATACCCTATACCATCCAGTTTTGAGTCAGGTGTTCAGGCTTAACCTATTGAAGGGGTGACATATATATCTTACTAATATACATCTGCCATGCAGTTTTATTAAATATTAATTAAAAGTTAGGAGTAGACTGTAATCAACCTAGCTTTTGTTCTTTGAACTTCTCAAGTATATTTTACTAGCCTCCCATTTTTGTATGTAATAAGGATGTGGAAAGTGTGTGAATTATTATATGATTTTGTAACTTGTCACTGAAAACATAGAAGAAATCTATTATATTCCATTGTAAGTTCTTATATTTATTACTAAAGGATGTTTTGCACATGCTGTATTGCTGTCTGAGTAATTAGAGACAGAAAATGTAAAAATTATTGTATTAGTAGCAGTAATAAGTGTAACCACACAAATTAATGTGACTATAGACCCAATCATAGTGGCAGATGTGTTGATTTCTGTTGAGAACAAAGAGAAAGGAAAGAAAAGGCATTTTTCTTTAGCTGTCTTTTCAAGGCGAAGTTTAAAATTTCACAGAAGATTTGATCTGTGGCTGTCTAAAAGTGTTGGCTTAGATGTTTCTTGTTTTAGCATCCCTTTTTCTAATTTAAAATAACTTCTTATTCTTGTTTTCTCCTTTGCAGAGACAACTAGTGTAGCACAGCAAAAGAGTTTATATCACGTTGAAGCAGCGGTCCTACTGTGCAAATTTTACAATTGTAAATTACATGAAATGTATCTGAGAAACCAAATGTATTTGACTTTCAGAGTTTGATTTATCTCTCCACAGGAGGTCTTACGTTATGTCTACATTGCAACTGGGGACATGATTGCAGCAACTATAACTATATTTGAACTTGCTTTCATCTGGCAAGCTGAAGCATTCATTCCACAAGAGTCTTATCTGTAGTTAGGTTTGTGAGAGGATGTTCTCATAAGCATATACTGAAACCTGAGCTGATAACTTTTGACTGCTTGACCCTACTGAATTTAGGCTATATTAGTTATATCTTTTAAGGCTACACTCATACCTCCCATGTGAAGGGTCAGCATGACCATAGATTTGTACACAGATCGTGAGAATACTGGCCTGAGGGCACTTTTACACAGGCTTATTTTATGGCCGTAGTGTTCTGTGTTTCTTACTGTCTGAACAGAGGAAGGATGGGTAAGAGAGAAGAAATTTTGAAAAGAGAGTCTCACAATTTAGAAAACTATAGTCTATACCACTGCTATTATAATAATTATACTACTATAGGAAGAAAAGTCTTGAAAAGTTGTCTGAGGAGGTGACGACTTCCTAATTCCCAGTCAAGTTGTAGCATTACTCTGCAGTTAACTTGCATGAAGAATGACATCTAGTGACTACTGCAATTGTTATTTTCTCTGCTAAAGATACTTACTAAAATGTTGTATGACATAAATAAGCTATTTTCATATACTGCATCAATCATGTGTTAATATATTCTGATATGTATTCTTCTTAATGCAATGACTTCCAAGAGATCCAGTTTCTTCATCAGAAATATTTTAATTGGCCATTTTAGGACCAAACCCAGGTTCTTTTATTGTTTTTACCATTAATAATGCATTTTTTTCTCTTTCAAAATTTAAAAGCAATGTAAACAGGGAGATTGGAATGGAAAGGTTATTATTTTTAAATACCATTATTTTCTTCAAACTGAACAGATGAGTTCCCATCATGTTTAGCATATCTTTCTAAGAATAATGTATTTGTAAGCTCAGGATTTTTCATCTCAGTGCTCAATATAATAGGGGAAAAATCTTCAAAATACTTCTCAACTGTCCCCCATTAATATGTCAGTAAAGCTTTTCACTTCATTTTTTAAAAATATATTTATAAATTTTTTTTTACATTCAAGTAATGCTATTTTATAATAGTTCAACTTCTTTCCACCCTTGATACCTCCACTTGCTTTCTTTAAAAGAACCTTTTGAAGTTGTACTTCTGCTATTTAAACTACAATTAGATATCACAGCGACACATCAATCTACAATTCAATGCTATCAGTATAATATAGGGAACAACTATCAATCACGGTATAGAGAACTATTAGTTATTCTGATCTTAGTTCTGCTGCTACTAATAACATATCTTTTTCTGTAAAATATAATCTCTGCAGGAAGGTGAATTTCTATATTTCCCCTCATTCAAGTATTGTAAGAAGTGACATCATGACTTCCCTACATAGCTAAATTTTTTAAAATATCAATTTATTAAAAATAGTTCTCCTTTACATAGGTTGGGTATTTATTTTTACAAACCAGAATTAATATGTCAGTTAAAACTACTTGGGAAGTAGTTATTAGTCTAGGAGAAGCATAATGCTTTTGAGAGAAGCAGGGGTACTGCTTAGTTAAGAAAACTTAATTTTCTGTTGGAAGGAGGACATGGTGGAGAAATTCTTTACCCCTTCCTAATGTGGGCACTTTCATGATTGTTACCATGAGTTTGGTTTATGCACTTAGTGAATGATTTGATGTAACATCCCTGTGCAGGAATTTCTGTCATTGCATGCGCAGTGCATCACTGCTCAGGCACCAGTTCAGCTGCCATCTCTGCCTCCTAGCGGGTACCAGAGCGTGCTCAACCACCTGCCCACGACAGCTCCATGTTAAACAACCATCTCCTTTACAAATGTCTTCCCTGCTGCCACACGACCTCCCTTTCCTCCCAGCGTTTTACTCTCTTAAGAGAAGGAAGCAGCACATCAAATTGCCATTAGCAGATTTGTGCCCTCTGCAAATCTATTATTGCTCAGCCATTTCATCCCACAGCAGGCTGGCGCTGAGTGTGTGCGTGCGTGTGTGCACCACAGGGCACTCACTGTTGTCAGTGCATTTAGAGAGAGCGTGCCTGAAGCCCCAGAGTATTCATGCCTTGTGTAAATAATAAAAAAAAAAAAAAATTACTAGGCTGCTCGATCCACTTGGGAGTCAAAAATGTGACAGGAAAAAAACATATTTTGCTAAAGCCAAGCAGGACACAAACAACTCTCAAATATTTCACATTTGTAGGTATGAAATGCAGAGATACTCACAACATTTCTAACAGAAAGACAAAGAGATATTAATTTGAAAACAGAGGCATATTTGTTTATTCCCATGTATTTCCAGAAGTAGAATTTGGATGCTTCTGTGAAAAGGAATCAGAGGAATTTTGAAACTTTGAATTTTGAAAGGACAAAAGCTTAGAAAATCTAGAAAACTAAATAAATAACTTAACAACCTTAATAAGACAATACACAAACATATGAACCAAGGTAGCTAATACATTCTGAAATGGGAGCAATGGTTAGATTTGATTTATAAATTGTAGAAATTACTTCTGAGGAAGATCCTTGGGGAAATTAAAGCCCAGTCCTGTCCTAGAATTAAAAAATATTTGTCTCCCTGCTTCACCTCCTTGGCATTACTAATGTTGATGCTGTGAAATGAAGCCCATTTCTACCCCCCCCCAAAAAAAAAAAGATTATTAAATGATCAAAACTCTTTTGCATCTTTTCTGTGTATACATTATTCTCTCATATATTCAAAATCAATGAACTTTACAATAAACCTGATAACTATTTTTAATACCTAGAAATTCTAACACTAAGTGATCCTTCAGTGGTGGAAAACAAAGAAACTGAGTTGCACTTTTCTCAAATGTAGGTCTCATCTAAGGAAGCAAGAGACTGTCTTTGCTCTGATAGTCAATTTATTATTTGCTGTTGAAATCTAGCAAATAATTGCACTAGCACTTGAGATTACTGACATGCTCTGTGTACTCCAGATCACCAAACCAGTCAGCGTTTTGTTACACATGTCATTTCACAGAGACTCACAGAGTATTTGATCCTGGTGCCAATTATCTCAACCGAAAACTGTTGAAAGTGCATTTAGTTATCATTGAAAAGTGATTTGATATTCAGTAATGGAAGATATTTGTCAGAAGTAAAAAAGATATATGATTCAATAAGTAAAATTCCTAAGCATTTAATATAAATTAAATTCATGTTTCTACTGTTTAACTTAAAGAAAAAAATATTTATCTTACAGATGATGTGTTGGAAACAAAGAATCTTATTTTCTTTTCTGTTTACTCATAGAATAAGTGTTCCAATATCTTAATGGTTCAGCAAAAGAGTCATTCTGAGATTTCATGTATTAGAAGAAAGAAGTTTCATTTAATACACTCATCATAAGCCACCAACAAAAAATAATAGCAGTTTTCATCTTTAAGGTTTGTTCAACATTAATTAATTAATTGTACAACTTCACTGATGTCAGTGGCAGATGTTCACATATTCTCCAGCATGGGACACTGCCTTCAGTACAAATCCAACTGAGTATGTATCATTTTCTCTCATGCAGTGTTAGAAAAGAGCATAAAAAGTGCTAAGAACTGTTGCAAAGGGAAGACTGGATCATATAAAAATCAACTGCAAGATTTGTTGAAGCAGTTTACCTTTTTTTTCAGAATATCATATATTGAAATACAGAGGGCATATTAAGGCATTGATGTGTGGCTGGGATCTCTATATGCTGTGTGTTCTATGTGCTACAAAAATAACATTTTCAAGAATGCTTCAAGGGTGGTTTGATGGCAATATGAATAATTTCATATATATTTAGTGAACCATTATCTAATTGTTTGAAAATTCTTAAAGAATGGTTAAAATGACATCACTGGTATTCCTAACATGCAGACAAATTATCTCTCTTAAACCTAGGAAGTTTGTTGGACAAGAATACTTAAATGGTAAGAGTTTTTATAGCTGGTGATGTATGAGTGACATTCCAGTCTGCTTTGTTTCCTCACCTGGTAACCTGCATCCCTTAGAGCTCAACCATTGAAGGTGAGTTTTGACATGAGTGTGAAGTGAGACTCAAACTCAGTCTTTTGGCTACATTGCAAAAACCTTCAGCCCCACTATAACTGCACCTTTTCACAGAAATTATATATGTGTGTTTGGATTTTTATATGATTGGACAAGCTGAGATGAGTTGTTTTCATTTAAAACAGATACAGTTTTCTGACTACTAAATTCACCATGCAAACTTTTTTCTTTAGCCTGATCTCAGTGAGCATCAGTTGTGAAACTAAAGTTCCAATGTTTCCTGTTCTTTTCTGATGAATACCCTATTGGATTTCTTGCTCAGCATCAGCCTTTCTACCTCTTCCTGTCTTTCATAACCTTCAATTATTTCCCATGTGTCCCCTTGAGGGTAGAGAGGTGTGGAATTTTATAGTGTGATTTCATTTCTGATCTTTCACGCAGATTTTCATTGAATGGACTTGAAAAGATGATCTAAGTCTAGAACCCAGAATTTTCAGTTGAGTGACGATCCTCCACCGAAGCTTTTTTTGTCCCAGTTTCATGTATGCCTGAGTATGTGAGACACATCCTCTGCCTTCACCTAATATTTTCTGGTCACATTGGCCAGTTTCAACTAAATTTGGCACTTCAGAATTTTGGAAATATATCAGAGAATCACGGAATGGTAGGGGTTGGAAGGGACCTCTAAAGATCATCTAATCCAACACCCCTGCCAGAGCAGGATCACTTAAAGAAGATCACACAGGAACACAGCGAGGTGGGTTTTAAACGCCTCCAGAGAAAGACTCCACAACCTCTATGGGCAGCCTGTTCCAGTGCTCTGTTACCCTCACAGTAAAGAAATTTTTCCTTGTGTTTAGGTTGAACCTCCTGTGTATTAGTTTGTGACCATTGAACCTTGTCCTGTCACTGGGCACAACTGAGAAGAGTAGTTTTTAGATATTTATGAAAATAGATAGTTGTATATAGAAAAGATATCTTATTGGTGTTCCCATGGAGAAAGCTGCTAATAAACTTGCTTCTTAGTTGGCATGAGTGAATCCAATGAAATATTTGTATTGAATTAAGAACATATGAATAATACAATCCTTCTCTGGAGACATTAATAAATCTAAAGGTTCAAGGAAGGTTATTTTGCTTTGATTTTTCATGACATCAGTGGACTTCAAATGAATTTTTTGGTTATTATTTTCGCAAAGCTACTAGCTGATATTCTCACTAACTGGCAAGTAATTCAAGCAAATCTAGCAACTGAAGTTTTTATAAAAATGAGATTGTTCAAATCACTTACTTCGGCATGTCTTGTTTAAATCCATTTCCTTACAATTGTGCAAAGGATGACTTTCATTTTTTCGTCTTTAGACTTCTCTAAATGAAAGAGTTGAACTGACTTTATTATCTATAGTCTTGAAGTATTTCTGTATTAGATTGCTTATTTAGAATATTATTTTATTTTTTAAAAGAAAAAAACCAAACCAAACCAAACCAAAAAACATAAAGAGGAGAATTCTGTAAATCCTAGCTGGATTTGGTCCTTATGGGTCCCTTCCAACTCAGGATATTCTATGATTCCTTAGATCTCCTAAATACTATAAACCATCTTTGCTAGCTAATCTTGTTTTAGTCAAAAACTTCAGTCATAATTCATTTTGTTAACTACGTGAACAAGATTTCACTGCTGAGATAATGAAATATATTTCATTTTAAATATAATAATAAATTTCATCATTACACACTGTATGTGGTATGTCTGTTTCCCCTGGAGGGAAGATATATCCAATATAGTAAGTTCCTACAAGTTTTATGAAAACAGCTGGATAGTAAACAGATGCTGTTAGTGAGGAACAAGCTGAACCTGACTTATTACATATGTCTGTTTATAATTTTTGCTCTCAGACTTACTTTTCACACACGTAACATACTCTTCCATGCATGCAGGTGGTTAATGCATTATTTCCACTGTATTCAGTTGGTTCGTCCAGGCTTTTACTTTGTTGGGTTTTTTTCCACTTTCTCTTTTTTGTCTATATTCTGTCTACAGTTTCGTGGTTCATTTCCTGACTTAGTCTTTCTACATCAGTCTCTACCTTGATGACAGAGAGAAGCCATCCAACAGTCGTCCTTCCTGAGAACCTTCATGACTCGTCAGCGTGGTGTCATATTCCTCCCTGAGGGTGCACGTTGAGCAAAAGAATCATGATGTAAAATTACTTCTTTCTAATTATCTATTCTTATGATTTCTTTCTAGTTGTCAGTAGAAATCTAAGTTACAAATGAGGATTCCTAGCATGGGATTCCAATGACCTGAGGTAGGACAACCAGTTTCCAGTTCATTAAGCTTTTATGTCCTTGGCATGTGTTTCTTAAGTGTAACGACATACACAAAATGACAATAAACATTTCTATGTGTTATCTCAATCATATTCCTATCTGTTTTACTTTGTCAATACAATGGTGATTTGCTGCATAGAATGTATTTCCCACAGCAGCATAGTTTGGCTATCTCTTTTTTGCTAAGCCTATGATGATTTCTCTTTAACAAGTTTTTTTAAACATATAGCTTCTTTAAAATATTTTCTGAAATTGTCTCTTACCTTTTTTGTCCCATTTTTGAATCTGCTTTTGGCTTGCACTGTGCTTCCCAAAACTGGTTAAGTGCCTTCTGTGTGGAAATTGAAGAACAGGAGACACAGCCTCTTACCAGCAAGCCAGGTGCTAGCTCTGACAAAGTACTAGCAAAGTGGAAGAGTGCCGCTCAATCTAAAGTGTATCTCAAGTATTCCCAGGAAGAATTAATTTTATATCCTGTTGGGCTACAAGAAACCCCAGAATAATTTTCCTCTTATTCTGGGGATAGGGCAACAGGTGATGATGGTGATGCTGGCAGCCCTGCCTCCCCTGTGCAACTGCTGAATAGTGAATGAAACCCACAGAGTCTTCTGTTCAGCCTCAACTACCATTTTCCTTTCCAGCAGATATCCCCTGAGAGAGCAAAAAGTAGAGGCCAGAAGATAGCTTATTCCAGAGATTGTTCCCAGTAGGCAGCATGGACAAGCCTTCACCAAGCGAAGCTCCTTCTACTGTATGTCAACTTCTGACATTATGCTCCCACCAGTCTTTGAAACCACGAAACACTCTCGTGCCCTCACGCCCATACCACAGAGCAGGTGACAGAGGTATTCAGATTATGATACGCAGCAGCATCACTCTGATGGACTGCAACACATTCTTCAAATTGTTGCATACAACATAAACTGCAAAGAGCAAATAAAAAAATGCTCATCTAGAGTCAGGGGTTTTTCACGGGAGGGCAGGGAGAAATTACTCCAAGCCAAATATTATGTAATGTGGACACACCTACTCAGTGCTGTCTGGCCTCAGTGTCAAAACCAGTCACTAGGCTTTTGGCACTACAGAATCCTTTTTTAGGAATATGAAGACAGTTTCTTGGCTACCATCTTTCATCCCTCATCTCTTGTGCTGCCCAGTCTTCTTTTCAGGCAGAAACCTGGTTATCAGTATCTTCTAGATGAGCTGTTCTTAGTCAGCAGGTATGACTGTGTTCTTCCCTTTGAGAGGCTCTAATCAGTGAAAAACAGAATAAATTGAGAGTTTTCTTCAAATTAAAACATTATTTAATCTCAATAGCAGGTTCAAGCATTGTGTTGAAGAAAAAAAGTATTTAAAACACCAGACTGCATACACAAATGTCAGTCACAGCTGAATTTCACTGCTCAGTAAAGACACCTATCTTCTCTACTTCTTTGTCAGTCCTTTGAACAGTCTTTTCATTCTTTTTCCATTTTGAGTTTCACTTTTGACTGAATTTCTGTTTCTCAGCCTGGTTTTGGATTGGGGTTTTTTTGATGCAGTCCATTAAATGATGAAAAATAATGCACTGAATTCAGGAGGTTGAACTAGTCTCTTCAGTGACTCATCTTCAAACTAGCCTCAAATGTTTGCTATGGGTTGTTGTTCTGAGTCATTCTTTTCCCTTCCTACTTGCTTACCAATAGCTATCCTGATTTAACTCTTAATGAATAATGACATTTTCCCTAGAGGAGGGAAGTCTGATGGGAAATTAGTCAAGCTGGAGAACTTTAGTTATAGATATACTTTTATTCAATTAAATCAATCCATGGTCACTCAATCCAAGATTTTTTTGTTTGCTCTGTTACTTCTAGCTCTTTTTTAATGACCTCATTATTTAAGAAAACCATGCTTAAAACAGAATAGCTTCTTTTCACTTCAGTGACTACAGTAGAAAAATCTGTCACACTTAGTATTATACATCCTGCAGAAAAGCCTAATGTTTTTTTTCTGTCGTACTATCAGAAGCTACAGTTTCTCATAACAAAATATTCTTAGCAGTATTGATACCTCTAATAATGTTACTCATATTCATATCCAGTCCTGGAGATTTACAAAAGCACTATCCAGATGAGTCCCTTTTACATATACCTCCAAAGTGGTTTTGAAAGAGAAAATCAGTCTGTTCTGTTTTGCTATCTCTTTGCTATTTCCTAAAGTGTATAAAATCGCTACCATCTTAGAGCTATCTTTTATATATGCATATATGTACAATTGAAGAACACTGCCCATCCTTCAATAAAGGTGATCTGGATAGGGAAATTATTTCACTTAAACTTCAGAATGTTTTTCTGGATAATTAAGTAAAACTTTTTAAGTATGAGTTGCATAAAATGGAAAAGAAAATAAGTATTTCCTGCATTAATATCAGTTGCTTTTTTGAGCAGATACAGAGCTTTGACTAATTACACTGTGTGCTGATTACACTTCTGTCTGCTAAGCTCTTTCCTCATTTATTAAAGTCTTGCCTTGTCAGATAAACTGGCATCAAAGCATTCTGTTAAGAGAAATTAAAAGACTAAAACTCTGAATTAAGCCACCACGTATTTTAATGGAATAGGTTTTCAATGAACAGAAATATAAATGTAGCTGCATGGTTATAGGCTTCTATGGTGTATCTGTGCCATTTCTTATTTGGATGTATTTAGTAATACAAAAAATGTCTTTGCATATCTCAAGTTTCATTACAGTTTGTTTCTCAAGTCTTTTTACAACTTTGCATGAGTTTACCTCTTCAGTTCTGCTGTGGCCTGCAAATTTATTCAGAGTTGAATTTACATCAAAGGAAGCCCTGACAAAGAAAGAGAAGCAGCAGCAGACATGCACAGAAGGCATGCTACAAAGTGTTCGCTACTTTGCAGATGAGTTGGCAAAAATGTCTTAGAAATCTTGAGAGCCACAGCTTAAAGAATAACAGATGCTTGATTATTTCACAGGAACTGGAAACATTTCTTCGAGAACAATTAAAAACTAATTGCCCTAATCAACCTATACAATGGTTGCAGTTGGAGTTGTATTTTTGAGTCCTTTTAAACATGCACAAGTACATTCTTGTGGGGACAAGTTTGACTACCTTCCTCTCCCTTTCTATGGAGCACATCATTTTGCCAATCTCAAACTAGGCCACACTTACAGTCCAAATGTATTTGATATCATTCTTCCAGAATCAACTAGGATGCAGGCAAATCAAATTGTTGCCTTTTTTTTACTCAAAGGTATGCAGCTTCAAAGACAGAAACTTGGGCCTTCTTACCTAAGTTGAAACCCTTCCTTGATTAGAAAAATCAATTTAGTCTGGTTTGCTTTGTCTTTGGAGTGTGAGAGGCAGATTCAACTTCTGATTTGTTAACAGTGTCTCTGAAATCACAGGGCGGATGTTGATCTAAGTGTATTTCTTGTATTTCCTGCAAACTGCATATACATTTCCATTATAAACACAGAGAATCTCGTGCCATTTGTGGTATTGTGCTTGACCTTTGCCAGTTCAGAAGGCTATGGGAGTTCTTTAGGTGATGCATGGTGGACAGTGCCAGGTGAGTTCTTCAGACACACAAGAGACTCTCAGAGGGCACTAGACACCTCAATTTAGCTGAGTGAATTGAGCACCCTAGGTCTTGTCAGATTTTGTCATTGTCAGAGTGTTTTGTTTCTGGCCTATTTTTGAAAACACCTGCTTTCTATGTTAGACATCTGTGTTTATAGGTTTACAGCATGTCGGTACTGTACCTGTAACACAGCAATCGTGTTATTTTTACAGATCAAGAATATTTCAAAAGTTAGGTCATTTAAAGCATATAATA
>NW_010175147.1:0-7474 GCF_000695765.1 Mesitornis unicolor
GTCCAGTTTTGGTCCCCGCTATCCAAAACAGATGTGGATGGGTTGGAAAGGGTCCAGAGAGGGGCTTTGAGGATGCTCAGGGGACTGGAAGAGCTGAGAAAGGCTGAGGAAACCAGGCTCAGGGGGGACCTCATCACCATGGACCAGCACATAAAGGGTGGCACCAAGAGGATGGAGACTGCCTTGAACAAGGGGGCACCTGGAGAAGACGAGGGGTGATGGACACAAGTTGTGTCTGGGGAGATCCCAACTGAACTGCAGAAGAAAATGTTTTACCATGAGATCAATCAGACATTGGAATAATCCATCAATTAGAAATTGGAATAATAATTTAATTAGAAATTGGAATAATAATTTAATTAGAAATTGGGATAATAATTTAATTAGAAATTGGAATAATCTCCCAGGGGAAGTGGTGAATTCCCCTACACTGGTCAGATTCAAGACTCAGCTGGACAGGGTGCTGGCACCTCTCGTTTAAACTCCACTTTTACCTTGAGAGGTTGGACCAGATGATCCTTATGGTCCCTTCCAACCTGGGATTTTATGAGTCTAGGATTCAGTTTTTTGGGTTGAGAGGTGCAGACCCATCCCCATGCTCAGCCTCGCTCAGCAGCAGCAGGACAAAGCCCCCCAGGAGTGAAGGCAGCCATGGGTACCACCTCTATTTTGGCAGCACCACGGGGATGTGTGGCCCCCATGCCCCGTCCCATCACTCATTGGCACCCACCACACTCTCCCCCAAGGGAGCATCATCCCCCGTCCCACTGTACCTGTCCCGTCTGGGGTGGACCTCACGAAGGTGGGCAGCATCTTCACCGAGGCGGTGGGGTTGGTGTCCGCCCCCAGCCCCTTCTCCATCTCCTTCTCGAACCGCTCCGACACCTCCTGGAGGGTCTCCTCAGAGAGCCGCATGTGGTACAGGTACTTGTCAATCTGGAAGGTGAGGGTGAAGCCAAAACGTCAGTGGGGACACGGACACAACCCCTGGGACATGTTCAGGACAGTGCTCAGCCCCCTCACATACTGGGGCTGATGCGAGGAGCAGGAGGAGGCTGTGACACACCCCAAAAAGCAGGATAAGGCTGAGACAGGACTTTGCTGACACAGCACCACCACAGGTCAACTCCAGGCACCCCAATAACGCCCACCACTGCTCTTGCACCCCTTCCCGAGCATCGAGGGCTCCAAAGACCCTACCAAATGCCACCCGTACCCTCTGCAGCAGCACCCCTTGGCCCAGACGGGTGCCAAACCGGGAACACCTGACCTGGGGAGCTCCCAATGCTCCACAGCACCCCCTGTGCTCATTCCCCTACCATGGGCACCCAAACCGGTTGCAACAGCAGGACCCAAACCCAACGACCTCCCCTGCCCATGAGTCAGGAAACGGAGATTTTCCAGTCACGGAGCTCGTCCTACGCTGTGGCATCACCGTGTTTTGACCTTGACACCTCCAGGGCCTTTTTCGGGGCTGAGATCACCCCTATAAAGGGTTACAGTGTCCAGAGCCACTCAACAACGTGACACAAATGGGGGCTGTGGCCGGAAAGGGAAGAAACCCACACCCCCTGCTCCTGGCAATCCCTTATCCCTTCATAAAAATGCCTGGCTCCTTCTATAAATGACATTAAAGCATCTCATCCTCCCTGGGAAAGGAATGGAAAAAAGCTCCTCCCCGACCCATCCATTAGCACCGTGCGTGTTTCTGCAGCGGGGCAGGGGACGTGCTGCCAGCTCCCAAACTATGCCCCGTTTCAATTAACTTCACTTAAAATTAATTAAAGGGCAGCTGCGAGCCCGGCGAAGTCAAGAGGAAAACTCCACCCAGGCAGCTCACCTGTCTGCAGGCACGTAACCGGCGCTCGTCAGAAATCAAGCCTTAATTTTGTGCCTTTTTTATAGGGTTACGCTGTAGGAAATGGGCATTTTGTGGGCAAGTAATAGCCACCCGCCCCAGCGTGACCCTGCTCACGGACGCAGCCGCGTTTGGCTGATGGCTTTTTGGGATGCTCTGGCGTATCCTCACCCCCCGTCCTCACTTGTGCTGAGAATTGGAAAGCCAAATCCCCATTGCCATGCCCCTCCATCCCCACTTGTTTTGGGAATTGGGAAGCTAAATCCCCATTGCCATGCCCCTCCATCCCAGTTGTGTTGGGAATTGGGAAGCCAAATTCCCCATTGCCATGCTCCTCCATCCTGGCTGTATTGGGAAGCCAAATCCCCATTGCCATGCTCCTCCATCCTGGCTGTATTGGGAAGCCAAATCCCCATTGCCATGCTCCTCCATCCTGGCTGTATTGGGAAGCCAAATCCCCATTGCCATGCTCCTCCATCCTGGCTGTATTGGGAAGCCAAATCCCTCATTGCCATGCTCCTACATCCCCACTTGTCATGGGAACTGGGAAGCCAAATCCCCATTGCCATGCTCCTCCATCCCCACTTGTTTTGGGAAGCCAAATCTCCCATTGCCATCCCCCTCCATCCCCACTTGTTTTGGGAAGCCAAATCTCCCTTTGCCATGCCCCTCTCTCCCCACTCGCCATCCTCCAACGCAGCTCCAGGAAAGATGCTTTATTCCCTGGATTTATTCTGTTTATCCCCACATCCTCACCAGTGACGGGTCAAACCTGATTTCTCTTTTAGCTCCTTCCTGTTAATCGGGCACGAGGGCAGGACACAGAGCAGCGAAGGTGCAGGTTTCCCAGTGCTGGGTGTTTCCCAGCCCCTCCTGGTGCCAGGAAGGCAAATATTCCCCTCCTGTTTGCTTTCTCTTGCTGGAAATCACCACTCACCGGCCCAGGTGCCGATTACGGGCACAGGGAAGGCGCCTGCTCACCTCAACCCTTTTTACCAGCTTTGATCTGGGTCCAGAGCCCACCCCTGGGCAGGGACCCCCTCCCTGTGTCATTATGGCCATCGATTGCCACCGACGTGGGACACAGCCCCATTCCCCCTTGGTTTGCATGGGGGAGAACCCAGCACCAGAGATGCTGGGTGTTTTGGCAGCTCCGATGCAGAATCCATCGCCGTTTGCTGGGGGCAAGGATGCTGCATGTCCGAACGCCAAAATCACGGCATGGGGAGCCGAGGTGGAGGTTTCAGCCCCATCGCCAGGGCCAGGCGCAGCTCAGCACGTTCCCCATGTCCTCCAGGAGTAATCGGCGGCGTGAGAAACAGAGTGACCTTCTCCTAATCTCCGAAAGCCCGTTAAGACCTGGATCATCTCCTACCAACATAGACATTGCCCCACTTGGCAGCGGGTCAGGGCGTCCCGCGCCGCGGCTCAGCTCCTTCCCCAGGAGGAGCCGTGGCCACCAGCACTTCCCAGCCCCACGGCCCCGTTCGTTACCGCAATTAATCACCCTGCACCCTCTCAAATCACAGCCAAGACATGGGGTAAGACGGGGGAGTTCAATCTGCAGCGCCGAAGCACCGATATCTTTCAAAACGAACGACCTTCTCGGCTTTTTGGCCTTTTCTTAAGATCATCGTTAACTGCAACTAAATAAAGTCCCCAGGGTAGGATCCGGACCGGGGCAATTTAATTTCTGGAAAGTTTTCATTGTAAACACTGGTGTTTCCTGGAGGAAAGCTAAATAAACCGATGGGAGGAGAAACAGATTTCAGGCGGGCAGCGCAGGGCAGGACATTTCCGTGAAGAACCGGCTCGGTGGGGGTGGATCGAGGCTGACGCAATTATTTTTGAAGCAGAACCAAGCAAATCCCCAAATCTCTCAGCTCAGGGCTGACTCCAAAGGCTCTGCTCATCTCTATGAAGCTGCAAGGCCACCACTGGGCCAGGTCCTTATCCTCAGGGCTGAAAAAATCCCTCAAATTGCCCAATTTTTGCTGCCAGATGAGCCGTGCCGTGCTGGGCCGAGCTTAAAGTACCCAAACCCAGGTTTGCCTTTGCGAGGATGGTGATAACCCCAGCACCAGCACTGAGGGACGATGTCCTTCTGCCCAAAGCAGTCTCCTCATCCTGGACCCTATGAGGTTGTTCCCATCCACTGCCGCTATCCACGAAGGAAAAATATTAATTACTTGGGTTTTGTGTTTGCAAAGAGGTCCCCCCAATGCAGCCATTTGCAAGGGTGGAGAAAGCCCCCCCTGATATTGCTGGTCCCCTCTGTGAGGATGCTGTGTCCCTCGCCATGGGGACCCGTGTCCTCGCGGTGGTGGGATCCATTCCACCATGGTGGTGCAACCTGTGTCACTGTGGTGGTGGGACCCATGTCCCCGTGGCCGTGGGAACCTGTGTCACCATGGTGGTGGGTCCCTGTGGTGGTGGGACCCATATCCTTATGGTGGTGGGACCCATATCCTTATGGTGGTGGGGACTCATGGCTCTGTGATAGTGGGACCCGTGTCACCATGGTGGTGGGATCCTATGTCCCCGTGGTGGTGGGTCCCTGTGGTGGTAGGATCCACATCCCCATGTCACCATGGTGGTAGGTCCCTGTGGTGGTGGGACCTCTGTCCCTGTGGTGGTGGGATCCTATGTCCCCATGGTGGTGGGTCCCTGTGGTGGTAGGACCCATGTCCCCATGTCCCCATGGTGGTAGGTCCCCGTGGTGGTGGGACCCCATGTCTCTGTGGTAGTGGGACCTGTGTCCCCACAGTGGTGGGACTCGTGTCATTGTGGTGCTGGGGACCCATGTCCCCATGGTGGTGGGACCCATGTCCCCGTGGTGATGGGGACTTGTGTCCCCATGGCTCGATTGCTGTCAGCGATGGAAATTACAGCACCGCAGTGGCTTCTGGTAAAGCGCAACCATTTCCTGCCCAGCAAACAGCAATGGGGAAGGGCACGGGGAGGGTGTTATTCACATGCAATGAGGACACGGCTGCATCCCCCCCCATTGCTGATTTGGGAAGGGGAAGCGGCTCTTCCCCAGTTTTAGTTTTGCTCTGAGTCTTCCCAAAGTTGGCAAGAAGCGGAGCGGGAGCGTTTCCCGTCCCCCACGTGGGGTGTGCGCAATCGCAGCAGCTCTGGGGAAAAGCACAATGACATTAACTGCTTTTTGGGCTGGTTCCTTTCCTTTTTGGCAACCAAGTCAAATACTTGTTGGGTACGAGAACAACGGAGATGTTTGAGTTTGGGGAAGGCTGGAGCGCTCCTCACCCACAAGCGTGCACAGGCAATGCTCCACCCAGGGACAACTCTGCCTGAAATTATTTCTAATTTAAATTACTTCCTCTCTCAGTTTTTAACTTCAACCATGCTATTTTTAACAAAAATCATTGAAGTTTTTCATAATACTGACTCGTTTCTGCTTCTCTCAGAGGAGGACGCTGTGTGAGCACCCAGCAGGTACCAGGGTGACCCAGGGGCCATGCCCCCATCCCACCCAGATCCTTGTCAGGACATGACAGATTTGGGGAAACTGAGGCACAGGGAGCAGCAGCATGTTTGATTTCCCCTTTTTTTACAGCTTTTCTTGCCGGGACAGACCCATCCTCGACCCCTGCACACCAAAAACCGGCACTGTCCTCGCTGTGCCACCGCACCGTTACCCATCCCGTGCTGATTCAGCACCGGGGAACCAGCTCGTCCCCTCCCCACCTTGGGTGACACAGGACGGGCGCTGGGTGCGCCCACCCTGACCCCACCAGCACCCACACGGCCCTGGCTGCCGCCGAGGGCCCGAATTCAACACCACGTGGCCTCCACGCCGTGGCCAAGCCCGCGGTGACACAGCCCGGAGTCATCCTCACCCCGCTGAGTCACAGGGTTCCTGCTCAGCTGGTTCCTCCCCATCCGCGCCCCCCGCCACGGCGCTGAACCCCCACGCCGGAGGTGGAGCCAAAATCACCATCACATGGCGACGAAATCACCGTCGCTGTGGAGAAACCACGCTGAAAACCCCAGTTTAACCCAGTCTGAGCCCAGTTTAAGGTTTCGGTTTCCAGCTCATGACTCAGAGACGTCAAATTGCTCCCAGCTGCCACCGGCCCCAAGCAGCCCCAGCAGGATTTTGGGTTCGCCTTCCTTTTTTCTCCTGTTTTGAACCCAGAAAGGTCCCTGGGGCTGATCCCCCTCGGATGCCACTGGATTGGAAACCTTGCACCCAGCCCACACCTTGGGTGTTGGGAGAATCTCGTCGCCAATGGGGAAACTGAGGCAGCTTGGAGTGAGAGGGCACACGACGGCCCCTTGATAGGACAGGGATGGGATGGACCATCCTAGCACTGACCTTGGCCTCAGGGAAGCCGCGTATTTTGATTTTCCAGGAATTTGCTCTCAGGTTTCCCTCTCACCGACACCACGGGATAAAACCAATCCCCCCAGCAAAGGGAAAACATTAAAAAAAGAAGAAAATCAGCCTGGGATCAGCCACAAGTGCAGGAAAACGAATCCCATCCACAGTTTTTGGGGCGATGGGGAAGAGGAGCCTCCTCGTTTAGCTTGTTTGCATCCCAGCACATGATGAGAATGAGGTTGGGGGGCCAAAAAACCCAGCGTGAGCCCCACATCTGAAGGGAACCCGAAAATTCAAGCTGGGGTCTCAAAGGACACTGCTGGGGTTCATTAAAGTTTGCAGAATCCCCCAGGGGGTGGTGGGTGAGGGCTGCAGCTCCTTCCCCAACCCAGCAGGATTTTGGGGACGTCCCCCCAGCTGGGCAGCCCTGCTCCGTGTCACGAACGGGAGGAAAAATCCTATTTTGGGGGCTATTTTCAAGGCCCTGACGTGGACACCACTCATTTTCTGCCCCATCCGAAACAAAACGACGCACGACGCCACCACAGCCCTGACATCTTTTCACGTCAATAGGCTCAAATTCTGCGTAAAGCCTTTGGATTTGATTAAAAAAAGCGAAATCCCAGCTTTCCAAGAGCGTCAACCCCTACATCTCCCCGTGCCAGCGACTCCTTTCTTGGGAAGATTTATCAGCCAGGAATAATTTATGATAATTCGTGTGTCCTTCCTCCCTTCCCCGGGCTCTCGCTGACCCCGGCTTTGCCATAAGCAGAGGATTCCCGGGAATCTGGTTAAAAATAACCTGGATAAATCCAGTTCGTTCGAGATTCGGTGCCGGGAGGAAAACGCCGGCAGTTCCCAAGGCTTTGGACGTGCAACAGGGACAAAGGCGAATTCCTGACCCCAAACCCATCGCTCCCGGCCCCGACGGCCGCGGCGTTGGCCTATTTCTGCCGCGGGTTACACAACCCCTGCTCGCGGATTCAGCCGTTGCACAAGCCCGGGCCGCTCGCGCGGGGGGAGCAGCCCAGCCCCTGTTTCCTCACGGATGGCTTTGCGTTGGGAAGTCATTTCTATGCAATTTCTCTTCTTTTTTTTTTTTTATTTTTTTTAAATGTTCTCTCTTGGTTTACTTCCTATTTCGTGCAGGCAACGTGCCCAGTTGGGTTTCTCCACCGGCGTTCGCCGCTGCTCTGCACCCAAGCGTTTTGCTATAATTTCCTATTTTTTAAAGGGTGGCATTTGCAAACCTTGACCCCCCCACACCC
>NW_010175148.1:0-2742 GCF_000695765.1 Mesitornis unicolor
TGCGCGGCCGCTCCCCGGGGCAGCTCCAGCGCCCGACGGGCGTCACCGTGGACCCCAGCGGGGACATCATCGTGGCCGACTACGACAACCGCTGGGTCAGCGTCTTCAGCCCCGACGGCAAGTTCAAGGTGACGGAACAGCCCCGGCTCTGGGGTCCGGCTGGGTCCAGAACCCCGGGTTTGGGGTC
Organism: Mesitornis unicolor; assembly: GCF_000695765.1. Classification (NCBI taxonomy): domain Eukaryota; kingdom Metazoa; phylum Chordata; class Aves; order Mesitornithiformes; family Mesitornithidae; genus Mesitornis; species Mesitornis unicolor. The sequence continues at coordinate 188 of NW_010175148.1, forward strand.
AAATTTGGGTCCAAATCCCCAGATCTGGGTCCAAAACCCCCAGGTTTGGGTTCAGATTTGGATCCAAAACCCCAGGGTTTGGGGTCAAAACCCCCAGGTTTGGGTCCAAAACCCCAGATTTTGGGTTCAAAACCCCCAGGTTTGGGTTCAAATTTGGATTCAAAACTCCAGGTTTGGGTCTAAAACCCCCAGGTTTGGATTCAAGGCCCCAGGTTTGGGTTTAGATTTGGGTTCAGGGTCCAGATTTGGGTCCAAAACCACCAGGTTTGGGTTCAGGTTTGGATCCAAACCCCCAGATTTTGGAGTCAAGGCCCAGATTTGGGTCCAAAACCCCAGGGTTTGGGGTCAAGGTCCCAAGTATGGGTCCAAAACCCCAGGTTTGAGTCCAAAAGCCCCAGGTTTGGGTCCAAATCCCCAGATTTTGGGTTCAAAACCCCCAAGTTTTGGGGTCAAGGTCCCAGATTTGGGTCCAAGCCCCCAGGTTTTGGTTCAAATTTGGATCCAAAACCCCAGGTTTGGGTCCAAATCCCCAGGTTTGGGTTCAGGTTTGGATCCAAACCCCCAGATTTTAGGGACAAGTTCCCAGGTTTGGGTCCTGGGTCCAGGTTTGGGTCCAGGTTTAGGTCCAAATCCCCAGGTTTGGGTTCAAATTCGGATCCAAACCCCCAGATTTTGGAGTCAAGGCCCAGATTTGGGTCCAAAATCCCTAGGTTTGGGTTCAGGTTTGGGTCCTGGGCCCAAATTTGGGTCCAAAACCCCAGATTTTGGGATCAAGGTCCCAGGTTTGGGTCCAAAACCCCCACATTTGGGTTTGGGTTCAGGTTTGAGTTCAGGTTTGGGCTCAGGGTTCAGGTTTGGGGACAAAACCCTGAGATTTGGGTCCAAAACTCCCAGAAATTGGGGTCAAGGTCCCAGGTTTGGGTTCAAATTTGGGTCCAAACCCCCAGATTTTGGAGTCAAGGCCCAGATTTGGGTCCAAAACCCCAGATTTTGGGTCCAAACCCCCAGGTTTGGGTTCAGACTTGGATCCAAATCCCCAGATTTTGGGTTCAAAATCCTCAGGTTTTGGGGTCAAGGTCCCAGATTTGGGTCCAAGCCCCCAGGTTTTGGGTTCAAATTTGGATCCAAAACTCCAGGTTTGGGTCCAAAACCCCCAGGTTTGGATTCAAGGCCCCAGGTTTGGGTTCAGATTTGGGTTCAGGGTCCAGATTTGGGTCCAAGCCCCCACGTTTGGGTCCAAAACCCCCAGGTTTGGGCTCAGGTTTGGATCCAAACCCCCAGGTTTTAGGGACAAGGTCCCAGGTTTGGGTCCAAAATCCCCAGGTTTGGGTTCAGATTTGGGTTCGGGGCCCAAATTTGGGTCCAAAACCCCAGGTTTTGGGGTCAAGGTCCCAGGTTTGGGTCCAAAATCCCCAGGTTTGGGTTCAGATTTGGGTTCGGGGCCCAAATTTGGGTCCAAAACCCCAGGTTTTGGGGTCAAGGTCCCAGGTTTGGGTCCAAAATCCCCAGGTTTGGGTTCAGATTTGGGTTCGGGGCCCAAATTTGGGTCCAAAACCCCAGGTTTTGGGGTCAAGGTCCCAGGTTTGGGTCCAAAATCCCCAGGTTTGGGTCCAAACTCCCCAGGTTTGGCTTCAGGTTTGGGTTCAAGGCCCCAGGTTTGGGTCGAAAACCCCAGGTTTGGGTTCAAATTTGGGTCCAAAATCCCAGATTTTGGAGTCAAGGTCCCAGGTTTGAGTCCAAAATCCCCAGGTTTGGGTCCAAATCCCCAGATTTTGGGTTCAAAACCACCAGATTTGGGTCCAAGCCCCCACGTTTGGGTCCAAAACCCCCAGGTTTGGATTCAAGGCCCCAGGTTTGGGTTCAGATTTGGATCCAAACCCCCAGATTTTGGAGTCAAGGCCCAGATTTGGGTCCAAAACCCCAGGTTTTGGGGTCCAGGTCCCAGGTTTTGGAGTCAGGGTCCCAGGTTTGGGTCCAAATCCCCAGATCTGAGTCCAAAACCCCAGGTTTGGGTTCAGATTTGGATCCAAAACCCCAGGTTTTGGGGTCAAGGTTCCAAGTTTGGGTCCAAAACCCCCAGGTTTGGATCCAGGCCCCAGGTTTGGGTTCAGATTTGGATCCAAACCCCCAGATTTTGGAGTCAAGGCCCAGATTTGGGTCCAAAACCCCAGGTTTTGGGGTCCAGGTCCCAGGTTTTGGAGTCAGGGTCCCAGGTTTGGGTCCAAATCCCCAGATCTGAGTCCAAAACCCCAGGTTTGGGTTCAGATTTGGATCCAAAACCCCAGGTTTTGGGGTCAAGGTTCCAAGTTTGGGTCCAAAACCCCCAGGTTTGGATCCAGGCCCCAGGTTTGGGTTCAGATTTGGGTTCAGGGCCCAGATTTGGGTCCAAATCCCCAGGTTTGAGTTCAAGGCCCCAAATTTTGGGTTCAGATTTGAGTCCTGGGCCCAGATTTGGATCCAGGCTCCAGATTCTGGATTCAGGTTTGGGTTTAGGGCCCAGATTTGGGTTCAAACCCCCAGATTTAAGCCCAGACCCCCCCAAATGTCCCCTGTCG
>NW_010175149.1:0-10058 GCF_000695765.1 Mesitornis unicolor
GAGGGTAGGGGACAATAGAGAGAAAATCCTGATCACTCTCTCTCTGACTCTTAAACAGAGACACCCTTTTAATACACTCCAGGATGCCATTGGCCTTCTTGGCCACAAGGGCACATTGCTGGATCATGTTCATCCTGCTGTCCACCAACACCCCCAGGTCCTTTTCTGCCTGACAGCTTTCCAGCCGCTCATCCCCAAGCCTGTAGAGGTGCATGGGGTTACTGCGACCAAAGTGCAGGACCCTGCACTTGGCCTTGTTGAAGCTCATATGGTTGGCCTCAGCCCATTGATTCAGCCTATGCAGGTCCCTCTGCAAAGCCTTCCTGCCCCCAGGCAGATCAACACTCCCTCCCAACTTAGTGTCATCTGCAAACTTGCTGAGGGAGCACTCAATCCCCTCATCCAGATCATTGATAAAGATGTTAAACAAGCCTTGCCCCAAAACAAAGCCCGGGGAACGTCACTTGTGACTGGTCACCAACTGGATTTAACTCCATTCATCACAACTGTCTGTGCTCAGTCATTCAGCCAGTTTTAAACCCAGCAAAGTGTATGCCCATCCAAGCCATGTCATCCAGCCAGCTTCTCCAGGAGGATACTGTGGGAGACAATGTCAAAGGCCTTACTAAAGTCCAGGTAGACAACGTCCACAGCCTTCCCCTCGTCCACCAAGCAGGTCACCTCGTCATAAAAGGAGATAAGATTAGTCAAGCAGGACCTGCCCTTCCTGAACTCATGCTGAATGGACCTGATCACTTGGTTGTCCTGCGCTGTCCTGTCTTTGATAGTTTGGTTTTTTTTTCAGTTTGGGAAAGCCTACAGCTTTTGGAGGAAATCATGGCACACTGTAGCTCTTTTACTTCTGTCCCTTCGTTTGACCTCTTTCTCTAGCTTTTCCAGGTACATTATCTATATCTGCATATCATGGACTACAAAGTTGTTTATGTTCTGTCTCTGAGACGTTCAGCATTCTTTCATATTATAGAGAAAATCTCAAGACACCACCTCTGGGTAGCAGGTTCTATTTGGAGAACCAAAAAATCATTTCTCTAGTAAATAACCGGGAGATCACCAAATTTTTCTTTGGATCTGAGTCTACTGACAAGTCTATTCATCTGGCATGAGGGAGTTAAGCAGATTTTGAATTAGATGATTACTATCAGGAAATGCTCAAAAAGGAAGTGGTTTTAAGAGCATGAATATGAGGGAGCTAGCATGTCGAAGACCTCATTATGCTGAATTTAGAGGATCTCTCATGCTGCACATTTTACCTGTCAGGGAGCAGGAATATGCTTCAGTTATTTTTATTTCTGATTATTTGGATGCTTTGCATGAGAAGCCTTCCAGTTCATCAGCCAGAGAGTTTTCAGATGTATAATTGTGTCTCTTGGATCAAACCAGTTCGTTGCATGAGAAATTTGGGAATTCAGACAAAATGTCTTAGAACTTAACAATAAATCTAATATTGCACCTTACAGTTTCAGTAGATTTAAAGGTTATGCTTAGAGCTAGTTAAACAGAATTCTTTGGCTTTTTATCTTTACTGCAAACACATATGCAAAATGCTTTGTATTTTGCTTAATAATCTAATATTTCTAGATCTGATTTTGGAAGTCATATGGTAGTTTTTCTAGTCTCAAAGACCTATTGCAAAGAATTAAACTAATTCACACTTACTGTCATGTACTTGAAATTAACAGTGTTAAACTAAGCTTGAGCATGGCATAAAAATAATGAAAAGAGAAAGTTAGTGCTGTAGTTTGCTTCTGTCTTTTCAACAAAATTATTTCTAGTTAAATATGCAGTCACCAAAGAAAGGATTAATGAAAGTAATGTACTTCTGTATCAGGTTCCAAAAATGAAGGAGAGAAGACATATCAAAGCAGATTTGAGAAAATTAGTGACTATTTCTTGTCATTTTGGTGCCTCTACAGCAATGTTCTCTCTTAAAATAAATGCTTCTATCACAGGTAGAACAATGCTCTGGATGGAGTGGCATGAAAGACTGTAGTTGTTTACAAAAGAAAGCTAAACGCTAGACCCAGAGGAAGCATATGGAGAGAAGACAGGAGAATATGTACCTGAAAAGCAAAGTAGGAAAATGTATCAAATAAAATAAAGGATTTTCAGTAAATTAAATTGAACTCCCAGTGAAAATATGTACCATGCCAGCATGGCAGAGGCTTGTGCCGTGAGATGCAGAGCACAGCCTACATACCCTGTAGCTGAAGATGTTCTAGATTTGTCTCAGTGCTGCAGTAACACAACAGAATAACATCTGTCTTGGAACTGTCTCACTTCAAGCTAGACTGGAATATAGATGGAGCTAGCAAACAAATTTAAAATTACTGTGAAGTATGTACATGTGAATTTTGAATGTATAAAATAGCAGCATATCTTTCTGGTTAGTTATAGTTATATTTCCTTCCAGCCTGTACTGGTTTTGGCTGAGATAGAGTTAATTTTCTTCATAATAGGTAATATGATGCTGTGTTTTGGATTTGTGACCAAAATAGTGTTGAAAACATGTCAGTGGTTTAGTTATTGCTGAGCAGTGGTTACACAGAGTCAAGGCATTTTTTGCTTCTCACACCTCCTGTCATGGTTTAGGCCCAGTGTATAACTGAGCACCACGATGCCCCAAAAAACAGCTAGTCAAAATAAGGACGGTGTCTTCATTAAAGGCTCAGAGAGCAGGATTCTCTCTCCATTGTCCCCTACCCTCCCAGGGGGAGGATTAATAAAATGGAATAGAGAAAAACATGTTTTGCACAACATTGTAAGTTAAGACTGTAACAAGTTTAATGAAAAACACCAAGGGAAATGAAAAGGGAATTAATAAGGGACAAAGGATATTTAAGTATATACAAAACCCAATCTCAGTAGTCCTGAGTGGAAGTGTCCAAGAAGTGCCTCGTGGCCTCTACGACTGCTGTGACTCGTCACCAGGGACCGCAGTGGTGCCGGGAGTGGATGGTGGTAAAGAGACAAGGGGTAGTTTTTGTGCATGAACTGCCCTGGTGATTATTGTTCTAAATGTTTTGTGGGGAACTTTCACTTTCGTTTAGGTGAATTTTGATAATAATTATTGAATACATAATTCGCAGTGGCAAGGGGTGGAATGTATTGGGTTTCCTGTGAGGGGTTATTGATTGTGTCTTTGGTAACAGGGGAAGGGATATGGACATGGCCCTTTAAGAAGCTACCTGAAAAGTTCCCCCTTTGCCTTTGTCAGACCCACCTCTGACCAGGGCCAAGACAATCAGTGTCCCTGCAAATTCATGTATTTAAGGGGGGTGCAGGGCATGCTTCTCTCTCTCTCTGGCACCGGCCCTGACCAGCACGGCCCCAGGTGCGGGTGGCACAGACCCAGCCTTGCCCTGTCTGGGCTTGGCTGGCGCCAATGGCAACTGAAGCTTAAGCCTTGCTGCAGCTCATCCCGAAAGAAAGAGAGAGAGCCGGGATCTCCATAACCATCAGAAGAGACCTGCAGCAGAGAAAGGAGTGGGGCCCAAAGAGAGCAACTTTGAAGAACACCAAGGTTGGTTTGAAGGAAAGAAAAGAGAGGGAGGAGGACGCAGAACCCAGGTTTCCCCTTTGCAACTCATGTTGAGAGCCAGGTTGACTGGTCGTGTGTGAGGGAACTGTGGCCATGGGCAGACCCATACTGGACTTCTGAAGACTTTTTTCCCCTATGGAAAGGGGACCATGTGGAAGCAGAGAGAGAGAGACACTGGGCGGAGATTTATTTTCCCTACTCCTAAGAAAGCATGTGATGTGGTGGGAAAACCAACTGCAAAACCCCCACCCCCATCCCCCTGCGCCTCAAGACAAAGGGGGAGGGGGAAGGGGAAGAAACTGGGAACAAAAGTTGAACCTGGGAAGAAGGGAGGGGTGGGGGGGAAGGTGTTTAGATTTTAAGATCTGGTTGTATCTCCCATTGTTCTACTCTGATGTTGGTACCAAATTAAAATGGTTTTGTTTTTTTTATTCCTTATGATGAGTCTGTCTTTTGCCTGTGACCTGTTTAGGTGGTGAGAAGCCCTCCCATTCCTTATTCTGACTAGCCCTTTTCTGGGGCATCGTGGTGCTCAGTTATGCACTGGGCCTAAATCACGACAGACTGGGAGGTCTCTTCTGATGGTTATGGAGATCCTGGCTCTCTTTCTCTTTTTTTCGGAATGAAGCTGCAGTAAGGCTTAAGCTTAAGTTGTGGTCAGGGCTGGCCAAGCCCAGCCGGGCAAGGCCGCGGATGCGCCACTCGCACCTGTGGCTGTGCTGGGCGGGGGCGGGGCAAGAGGGAGAGCGAGGCATGCCCTGCACCCCCCTTAAATACATGAATTTGCAGGGACACTGATTGTCTTGGCCCTGGTCAGAGGCAAAGGGGGAGCTTTTCAAGTAGCTTCTTAAAGGGCCATGTCCATATCCCTTCCCTTGTTACCAAAGACACAACCCCTCACAGAAAACCCAATACACCACCCTGCCAGTGAGTAAACTGGAGGTGTACATGAATTTGGGAGGGGACACAGCTGGGACAGCTGATCTTAACTGACCAAAGGGTTATCCCATACCATATAAAATCATGCTCAGCAACAGAAACTGGGGGAAGAAGGAGAGAGAGGGGGATGTTCAGAGTGATGGCGGTTGTCTTCTTAAGTAACCATTAAGTGCAATGCAGCTGTGCTTTCCTTGAGATGGCTGAACACCTGTCTGCTGATGAGAAGTAGTGAATTAATTCCTTATTTTGTTTTACATGTACATGCAACTTTTTTTTAGCTATTAAACTGCTGTTATCTCAATCCACAAGTTTTTGCCCTTTTGCAGTTCTGATTTTCTTTCCCATACTGCTGGTGAGGAGTGAGTGAGCAGCTGTACAGTGCTTAGCTGCCTACAAGGGTTAAACCACAAAGCAGCCATAACAGTTTCTTTATTAGTTACACAAGTCTTATGATGGTGAGTTTTTTTTAGACATGTATACCATACATGTATTCTGTGAAATCTTCCAAATACTCATTAAAATGCACAATTATTTTTGCTTCTGGAATTCATTGTCCCTCAAGGGTCCATACTGGAACCAGCACTATTTAATGTCTTCATCAATGACACAGGTAGTAGGACTAAGCGCATCCTCAGCAAGTTTGCAGACAACACCAAGCTGAGTAGTGCAGGTGACATCCCTGAGGATGCCATCCAGAGGGACCTGAACAAGCTTGAGAAGTAAGCCCATGTGAACCTTGTGAGCTTCAACAAGAACAAGTGGAAGGTTCTGCACTTGAGTTGAGGCAATCCTCCAGTAACAATACAGGCTGGGGGATGAAGGGATTGAGAGAAGCATTGTGGAGGAATTGGGGGTACTGATGTTTGAAAAGCTGTACATGAGCCAGCAATGTGCACTTGCAGCCCAGAAAGCCAATTGTATCCTAGGCTTTATCAAAAGATGCATGGCCAGCAGGTTGAGAGAGGTGTTTTTACCTCTCTACTCTGATCTGGTGAGACCCCACCTGAAGCACTGTGTCCAGCTCTGGAGTCCTCAGTACGAGAAAGACATTGAACTGTTGGAACAGGTCCAAAGGAGAGATGCAAAGATGATCCAAGGATGACAGGCTGAGGTAGCTGGGGTTGTTCAGCCTGGAGAAGAGAAGGCTCCTGGGAGAACTTATTGCAGCCTTTCAATACTTAAAGGTGGCTTAAAATAAAGATGAGGATAGACATTTTAGCAGGATCAGTTTTGATAGTACAAGGGGTAGTGGTTTCAAACTAAAAGAGGTTAGACTCAGACTAGATATAAGGAAGAAACTTTTCACAGTGAGGGCTATGAAAAACTGGAACAGGTTGACCAGTGAGGTGATAGATGCTCCATCCTTGGAAAATTCAAGGTCAGGTTGGATGTGTTTCTGAGCAACTTGATCTAGTTGAAGATATCCCTGTTTACTGCAAGGGACAAAGGGACTGTAAGACAAAACAACTCATATGAATACATCTTTCCAGGATATTATCTGTCTGCAAATGTTTGTTGCCTCATTGCTTTAACTTAGAAACAATTCCACTTATTCTTCATTAAAAAAAGACCATAGAAACTGCTGAAGTAATTGAGAAGCTATCTTAAAATTTAAAAGTAGATATAGTCATACAGTATGTGTTACTCAGGTAATACAAATGCAATTAATTTTTTTTTACACGTGCAAAGAATTTAGATTTTATTGGTTCAGTCACACAATTCTGTCTTCACTGAAATGTACTTCAACTAGAAGCAAAATGTCAGCTATAGATGAAGTTTCCTTTTGCATAAAGTTAAGCTATTAAATATACTTCATTTTAATTTTTTTTCTCCTGTGTAGACAGATAGGAAACTCTATTCCAGAATTACATTTTGCCTTGGATTTCTATGTACTGGTATATCAAGTACAAATCTACTTGTATTCTTAGAGTTGTGGGATTTTTAATCCGACCTTTTCTGTTAAAATGTCAATTTACCTTTATGGAGCTTACAAAACACAAGACCTCTTATATGTAATTTTTTTTCTTAACCAAACTTAGAAATGCCAGTTCGTAGAACTTGTATTGCATTATCTTAGATGGTTTTTTGTTTGATTTTCAAACAAAACATAGTTTCATTTGCTTCCCTTCCCTTGAAAGTATTCCTCAAATTTAACTGTAAGCTTGTCTAAACTATTTCTTATTTCACTGCTTTATTGTAGAACATTTGAGGATGACTTACCAGTATTTGGTTTCTAACTAAGTTGCGAGCAGGTTTGTTGTTTCTTTTTTTTAAAAAATTCTTATCAAGAAAAGTGTTCCCCAGCCACGTTCTGTGTTCAGAAAAAAATAATTTGATATTCAGGTTCACTAGAGGAGTGAGGAATGCCACAAGAAGTAAGGGAAAGCTGTACACTGAAAATAACTAATGTACAGGTGCAGTAACAGTAAGGCCTGTAAGATTCAAAGACCTCCTCAGCTGTTGAGCCCGATCCAAAGGCCACTGAAAGTCAGCAAATGTCCATTATTGTTGTCTAAACAGATTTTGAAACATACCTTCAAAAAGCATCTGGAGATGTTAGTAAATATCTTAACAGCAGTGTTATCAAAAGCTGCTGTTTGTTTGTGTTTGTTTTTTTTTAAATATATTGCTGCAACAAATAATGAGATTTATTGATGACTGAGGTCATAGCAAATCATGCCTAATGGTTTAGTCACTGTCAGTATTAACAAATAGAGACAATTTTGTAATTCAGAGGTAACTAGATAGATATAAAGAGTTAAGACATACGATCAATAAATCTAAGGTCAAAAAATTATTGATATTATCACACCTCTCATATTGCTTCCTGTAACAAAGAAACAGTCATCCTTATTTGGGTCAATACCATAAGTAAATAGCTTAGCATTTAAAGTTCTTCTAAATGTACCTTTTGTTAATGGCTGTAAGTGTTACATTTCTTTTAGGTATCTAATTTTATTATTGACATATTATACTTCCTTTGTTTTGATCTCATGCATGGTATCAAAACCAGATACTAAGTACATTAGTTCAGGTTGCCTTGCGGTAGATTAATATCCTATAGGTTTCATTTTTCACTTGCTGATGCATTTTAATTAAGTGGTACAGTAAAACAGAATCTCTGCTCTCTTTAAATGACACACCATCCTTTTAAGGGGTTTAAGTAACTGTACATTGTTTAAAATAGAATTAAAATATTTAAGATTAAAGTTTATGAGTGTTTATAAAATATTGGGTTGGCCGAAAAATAATTGCAGGTTTTTTTCTGGGTAAACCACAGTCAAATTTTTGATGGGAAATAAAAAACTATTAAACAATAGTGTCCATTTTGTTCAAATACCTTTTGCTATCTTTGAGGCAAATTAATGATTCTGCATTCTTGTATGTTTGACAAAAAAGAGTTCCAAGAACAATTTTATATCCTTATCAGCAGTGAAGGTGTTTTGTAGAGAATAAAACAAATGGTAGTCAGGTATGGTGAGTATGGTAGATGTGGTAACACATCCCATCCAAGCTGCAACAATTTTTGACAAGTGGCCAAAGTTGCATGTGGTCTAACACTATAGAAAAACACAACACCTTTGCAATTCACCAGTTCTGGGCTTGAAGGCATCATTTAATCTATTCAGTTGTTGACAGGACAGGTCAGGTCTGAATTAAAGGTTTGGTTCTTTGGAAGCAATGCAAAATACTAAATACATTTGAAATCCCACCAGACTGACAGCATAACCTTCCTTTGGTGAATATATGCTTTGGAAGTGCTTTGAGCTAGTTCATCACACTTGCTCCACCATCTTTTTCGTTTGTCATTGTTGTAGATGATCCATTTGTCATCTACTGTTATATGTTACAAAATTGGATTGTTTTCTTCATGTTTCAAGAATTGCAGATGTCAATGTGCTTAGTGAGATGAATTTCTTTGAGCTCATGTGGTACCCCAATATTAAGCTTCCTAGAATATCCAAGTTACTTTAAATGATTTTCAGTGAGCGATGTCAACACGTTAAGATTATCAGCATCTCTTGTGTTGTTAAATGCCAATTGGATTCAATTCATGCCTGTATTTTATATGCAACTTTATCATCAAAATCTCCAGACCAAAATTTAGCAAACTAATTCAGACATTGCCGTAGTTGTAAGGGGTCTTCATCATAAACACCACATACCTTTGTATGAGTTTCCACAGCATTTCTACTTTTTTAGAAATAATCCAGCAAAATATGACAAAAATATTCCTTTTCATTTTCCATTTTGAAACTGATGCCAAATAAACAAATGTTAACACAACTGTGCATTTCATTTTTCTAAAACAAGCTTGAACTGTCACTGTCAAGTTACATAATGAATTTGCGGTTTAAAATGAAGTTAGTTACATTTCAAGACATCTATATCCATCTTTTATAAAAATTGCAATTACTTTTTAGTCAAGCCAATATTTATAATTATAATATCTTTCCAGCCCTTTTTTTTTTCTTGAAAGCTTATTTTGTGAAATAATCATGTTTTTATCGTCAATCTTTGGTGTAGGGTTTGTTTATCTTAACACACTGACTCCTGCCCTTTGGGCCATGAGATGAAAGCTGAAAACTTTTTTTTTTTTTGCTTTAAGACACACAGATTCCTTTTTCCCCATCTCTATAAAGCCTTATGTATATCATGACCTAGCATTTTGTGCAATTCAATGTAAACTGTATTAGAAAGTACTTCATAGCTCCTCCACTTGTATTTATAACATTTACCATATCCAGAGCAATGTGCTGACCATCCTTCAACCTGTGACCAGGTTTCCAGGCAAACTGCCTAGTCTGAAGTAACAAACTGGAAGTTCCACTTAATCTGTACACAGTGGGATGGGCAAGTAAATTCCACTATAAAACAGAAGGTTAGAATTGCACACAGTATGGAAATACATATCAATTTATCAATCTTTCGAAATACACAAACACAATAAATGCATATTTTACTGATACTTTTTTCCCTACCTTTTCACAGTGTGTTCAATGAGGTTTGACTCTGTCCTGGTTTGAACTAAATAGAAGTAATTCTCTATTAATTGATTTTACTTTTTGGTTAAGTCTTTTCTAGTACTTGAAGTTTATAGTTACTATTTGGTATGGTATGTAAATATAGCTCTTGCTTACACTTATGCCTGTGGAGATCAAGGCCACAGCCACATCATGGGGGTCATATTGGGGTGTAGTAAGTGAGGTGTCACACTTGCGAGGACAACTTGGCAGTACAGATGACCAACAAGATATTCCATCCCATATATATCACACTCAATAGAAAGTTAAGGGATCCCAAGAGTCAAGTTTTTTCTTCTACCATGGCTGATGTCCAAGTGGAATCCTGCAAGTTCACCTGCCTTCAATCCTGATCCATGCATTCCTGAATCCAGTTCCTGAATCCTGCTCCCACCTGCTGCTGGGTCCAGTCTGGAACTTGCCAGTGCCCTGCTCTGCAGACCTTCTGGTGACATAATTGTCATTACACGGGACTGGGGGAGGATTTGATGTCGGTTTTGTATGCATTTGTATATATTTCATTATTTTTCTATTTA
>NW_010175150.1:0-85989 GCF_000695765.1 Mesitornis unicolor
AGCGGGCAGGCAGCGGAGGAAAAACACCCTCGGCACGATTCCGGTGGCAAAATCCCCCCGCTGCAATAAGAGGGAAGGAGCTGGGGGTGTCATGGCCCGGAGGAGGCTGCTGGGGGACTAGGGGGTCCGGTGCCTCGCTGGGAAGCTGCGGGCTGTGCGCGCCGGTCTGAGCAGCGAGTTGATGGGCAGAGGTTTCGAGGTTTCACGCTCTGGTTCAGCGGGAGCTGTCGGCTGCTGGAGGCACACGACAAACTTGCCTGAACTGTACCAGTTGTTCGCGAATTTGTATAAATATAATCCCCTCAATTTTTTTTTAACATGCCAGAAGTCTCTGATCGCGTGTGATGGCCTCTTGGAGAATTAATTTTTTGTCCTTCCAAAAATCAGTCCTGCGTTTTCATATCATCTAACTTCAATGTGGGAACAAAAGCTGAATGCTGACAGTAGAGCAGTTTGTGAACTAAATATGGGGAAACAGAGGTTAACGTTGTGCTTTTGGCTTGAACTATATATAGGTTCAAGATCCTCTCGACCAGAATGTCTTGGGGGATTCCAAACCCACACATTTAATTTGCTTTATTTTTATCCTATTATGTTCTTTTACACCTTTTCTCTTTATTGCCTCTCTTCACCACCCTGTGGCAAGGAATCATTCTCCTGTTCCTCAGCTTCCTCATGCTGCTTCCAACTATGCAAACTCCCACTGTAGATTTCTTTGTTACTGTCTAAGCGATATAATTTGAGACAATATGGATAAATAATGAATTAAAATGCCATGCATGTGTCTGAATTTGATACCCAGGTGTACAGAATAGGAGTAACAGAGGCAGAGGGAGAAATAAGATCTAAGTGAGTATCTCCCTGTGTTTCACTTCAGGGTTGCGAGGTGCTCATCTACTTCTTAATTATGTAAAGTTCCACTGGAAAATAAAGCAGAAACTGTCCTTGGGGTTGGAGAAAGAAGCATCAAACCCTGACTGGAGCAGTGCTGCCCCGCTGAGCCCAGGATGGTCAGAAACATCCATCCAAGGGAAACTTGCCTCCCTCATTTTACCTGGGCGTCTCTAAAGGCAAATATTTTTGTTGTCGTCATTTTTAACTGTTTCCATACTAGTAGCTCAGTTTAGCTGAAAAGTTTAGCTGTGGCTTGGAAACAATTGAGTGGAAGGGTGTGATAGTCCCTTACCCTCCCTCAGCCAGTCATAGCTCTGGACTCGGCATGGTCCTGCTCTGGCTCCAGAGCTTTTTGAGCTGTGAAGGACTTGAAGGCTTTTGAGGGCTCTGGTATTGCTCGTGTCTGTGCTGCTGCATACACTCTGTTGGGTCATGCAGACTTGTACAGGTATGAGGCACATTCACCAGTCTAGTTCAATGATTTAATGTATTTAACTCCAAGTAAGTTATTTAAGTCTTACGCTGCTGCACATGAGATCAAGCTCCCAGCATCATTCATTCCCAGGGTTTTGGCGTGGGTTGTACACACTCATACACTCTGCACAGAGTGCAGACAAGGGTTTTTTTGGATATACATTTTGCAAGTGTCTCCTGACATTATCTTGCCATTCACCTTTCTGATACAGAGAACTTGGAAGTACATTTGTGATAGTGCTATTGCAGCCGTGGCTCAGCACAGGGCACACAGGAGCAACCTCTCCAGGTTCCTCCCTGTTCCACCTCTGCTAGCAAACGCTTCACATCTGTGTGCGTCAGCTTTTCCTTCTATGAAATGGGCACCTCTGCACTCATCTTTGTGAAGATGTTGTGATCAGAGCACAGAGCTCAGTCTTTCGTACTTGAAAGAATATGTTTTATCCCAGGCATTCCAGTGGGATTGGCTTCCTGGGCACATTGTGGTGTCACATACAGGGCACGTTCTCACACAAACTGTGTCAGTAACTTAACTCTGACCTCTTAAAATATTTTTTCTTTTTCTGTCCTTTTTTTTTTCCCTGGGAGTGGCCATTGCTAATGATTCATTTAAATGCTGCTTATGGATTTGGCAGTGACTGATGGTGCTATGAAACCTGATATAGCTACTTTAGCTCAGCAAAGCTATTTAAATTGCTTATTAGCTGTGAGCTGAGCTATTTAAACTGTTGTTTTAGTGCAACTTACTAGGCAGCAAGGTAGTGTCGAGTTTTACGGAAGTAATTTGTAAGTTTTAAAAAAATTAATGCCTATAATTCAGGGGATGTGAAAACAATGTTGTAAATAAAAACATCCAGGCAAAAAAAAAATCTGCTTCAGTGCCCATTAAAGTTAACACAAAGGTTCCTGCTGGCTGAAAGCAATTGTCTTTGGGTCAAGCCACTGTTAAGGATCTCACTGGACAAATGTTTACTTTAAAGGGAACAAACAAACCTTTTCCTAAATCACCACTTTTCTTCTACCCAGCATATCTGATAACTGGTGTTACCTCAGTAGTCTCCGAGCTTAAACTTGGACTGTTTGTAACCACAGTGTAACACATTTCCAGCTGTAGAAATCTGTCTGAAACCACCTGGTTTGTCTCTTGGTGCTGCAAGACAAGGGCTGACACAACCAGGAAAGTGGCAACTTGTCTACGGCTCTGGTTTTAGTGAGCTGTACCTACTCATCTAATAGCTGCGATCTGAGTGACTTTGACCTCAATTTAAGCAGTCTAAGCTAACTTTTCAGTTACAAAGATGCTTTGGGTTTATTTATTAGATAATTTAAGGAGGTATTGGGTAGCTGCTTCATCTGTGCTTACCTTTTTTTTTTTTACTATTTTAATTTCTTTAGTGTCTTTGTATTTCCCTATCTGTCCATTACAAAACATTGCTTTTTATGAGGCGTGTGACAAGTATCCAGTTTGAATTAGACCTGTAAATCACTTCACTGCTGCTGAAGCTCTGTTATTTATATTAACTGTTGGATTAAAACTCAACTAATTTAAACACCCTCTAGCGATAAAATTGAGTTCTAAATCTGTTTTATAAATCATATCAAGGTGAAAATCAGGCCTCCGAGTGTTAGAAATTATTGCAGAAAGCTGTATACCAATGTCAAATGTGTGCTACACAGGTTAATGATGAACTAGCTCGCACATTTCTTTTGCTGATATGAGATGGCTTCTCTGTGCTGCTTCTGCAGGGGCTAATGTGGTAAATTAGCCCTGTCTGCCTGGATCCATTGGTACCTCCCCCACATGAGTTTTGACCCCACACCATCCTCCAGGAAGGTGGGAAAAGAGGTTTCCAAGCCTGGATCAAACAATGAAGTAACCTCATGTTAAGGAGACTGGACTCATGAATAAGACTCAGCCTCTCCTGTAATATTTTAATGAAAAGGTGCAGTTGGGGGCCTGTATTTCTGAGAATAATCATATGTAATGTTTTTATTATACGGTGACATTTAAGAGCATCAGGAAGGTCTGCCTTGCACTCTTCCCTTCTGCTGTTAGCAGTAGTAACGTCCATCAGCCAACATGTGGCTTTATCTGGGGAGTAAAAGGCAAACAAATAGGAGGACAGGGAAAGAAGGTGATGAAGGAAGCAGATTATGTGATGAAGCTAGTGTTATAGGAAGACATTGATTTTGGACGGTGTTCAAGCTGGCCTTTCCTGCAGCCAGCAGTACTTTAGATACCATGGTGATAAGCTTCGCCTTAGAAGCTCCATAGTGGGGAATAGCGCGTTGCAGAGGAAATTCACCTTGGCCGTCATCCAGCTCCCACTGAAATCCACGAGAGTCTTGCACCAGCTCCCTCCAAAGTTTGACCGAGCCATCTGTCCATGAGGGAAGGGGGCATCCTGGGACCCTGGGAGTGGCAGGCAAATAATGGCACCCAGCTTTCACTGCAAAGCCAGCGTTCCTCAAAGCGGGGCTGGGACAAGTGTATGCCCAAATGCAGCCAAGTTGGTACTTTGAGCTCAGGGATTTTTATTTTTTTGAGGTTTTAAGGTCAGCAGCTTCACTAGTGTAGGTCAGGGGGGCATATTGTATCAGGTACCCTCCAACTGGTGATTATGCTGGTGTTCAAGGAAAGGGACTGAGATGCGATAGATGCTGTTAATCTAATGATTTTTGAAGCACCTGGCTGCACCTGGCTGCTTCTTCACAGCCTTGGTTCATTATGTAGCAATCCCCATTTTGCAGTGTGTGTATAAGTGGCTGATGTTCTGACTTGGAGAATTTGGTATCTCTGTATACAGATATAGGTGTCTGTACAAGATCCAGTGAAAAAGTCAGGTCCAGAGAACTTCAAGATCTAGAGCAGTATGTTGAAAGCAGCATGACTGAAATGGATGAGAAAACTCAATTGACCTCCACAGTAAGTATAAAATCTGTTATGCGAAGTTCATTTCTTATATTTAATGCAATTTAATAAGGTTAGAGAGGCAGGGAGCTTGGGAGGAAGAAAGAACAAAAAAAACCAAACCAACCAACCAACAAAACAAACAAACAAGAAATAGCCAGGTAGTCACAAGGGTTTGTGTATGCTTAGGATTTTGGTGTTGTTGCATTCAAGTGAGTAAGTAAACCAGTAATGTTGGGGTGTTTTACCCAAGTCTGCCATCAAGTGAGAGCCCTTGTCACCTCACATGATTATGTGCAGAGTCTGTAACGTTGCAGATGTGTGAATTTGGGCAAAAATCTCTTGTGTGAATGAACTCCGAGGAAAACATGAGATTGGTTTGTAATTTTTGCCAATCTAGTAAGAGTAGCAGAAAGGAATGATGAATGTATCATTGGCATGAAAGACACAGTGGGTTAAAAAAAAGTCTTTGGGACTGCTAAAGATCATTTCAGCCCAGTATAATAGGAAAAATCTGCCAGCACCATGGCGAGTTTGAGTGCCCTTGTACAAATTTCACCAAAATTTGCTCACATAAACAATGATGTAGAAAATTTAATGCTGAGTGATCATAGTCAAGTTTCTTTCAGCTACTAGCCTAATTAATTAGCACTGTTAATTTGATTCTCACTTGAGAAAAAAACTAATAAATAAAATATCCTCCCAAAAGTTGGGATGTCCATCAAGCCCCTCTTTCTATTTGAAAAGAAGATAGTGAGTAGGTCTCCTGGTAGCAAACACATAATTTGAAATGTTAAAAAGAATTATTTGATGTTCAGTTCCTTTACGCTGAAAATAGTTTTAACTGATTCAAGATCTGACAAAGTGTCTTAAGCTGTTCAAGCGTATTCCCCGTGTGACTGAAATGGGCAGAGAGAATCAATGAGTTTCCTGGGAAGCCAAGAACAAGGACATCAGCCTGGTTTTGCCCCTAGATTTTCTGCAGTGCTGTTTATTCCTTTCGTTCATTAATTTGGCTCTATTAATGCAGTGCCTACAATAAATAGCCTCACCCATGTACATATATTTAAGGACACATAAGCATTTTGATTCAGCTGTTGGTTTTCCTGTTGACTTTGTGATAGGGTGTGTGCAGAGTGGGAAGGTCCTCAGTCCAGAAGGTTGCTACACAGTCAAATCTCTGCCTGCTTTCACCTTGAACGCTCTCCATCGTGTTTGTGCACTTTGTGCATTGCAAATACAGCGTGTGACTTGTTTATACTGTATTTTGGGCATGGCTCTTTAGGATGTAAATGTGCTTAGGGGAACGTTTTTCCACCTATGTTTCTCTGATAATTCAGCTGTACACTGTAAATAGCTGACAATCCTGTTATTAAATCTCTGAATGTGACAAGGGCACTGCCTTCAAACGAAGACAGGAAGCGTTTAAGCTTCAGCGTTAAAGAAGCACTTTTAATGGCAAGAGCAATTAGGCAGGGAATAGACCATTAGTATCAGGGAAGGTTACTGCTGCACCACAACCACACATCACCCAGCACAGGTTAGAGACGGTGTGAGCAGGGGCTGTGTAATATGTACTCATGCAAAATGTACAAGATGAGATTGGGTGATGCGGTTGATCTTTGATTGTATTTTTGATGACACATCCTAGCTGCTCTCTGCCTGTTTGTAAGAGAGAAATCTGCCCGCTGCTGCTGGTTTGGATGCTCTGTGCTTAGCTCATATGTGACATGAGTAGCTGGCTGTTTACTCCTCATTGACGTAGCAACTATTAGAGACTATTGGGCCCTCTTGCATCACTTGGAAATGCTTCATAATGGTAATTTTACCACTGGGGTCAGGATTAAAATGAAGATAATATTTTAAATAATTGATGCTAGAGGCGGTTTAGGATTTGTTTAAAAAAAATGGATATTGCTGCATGACATCACTAAGCGGGACAGCCTGCTTAATGACTCATAGGGGAGCAGGAGGCTCTGCTGTGTAGGTGTTTTAGGATTTGTGGGCTTCATGTTGAAGGCTGGCAAGACTGGGAGCTTTAGCTGCAAAACAACTGTGGCTTTATCACGGAGAAGAGAGAGCAGATTTGACACCGGGGAATCAGGCCCTGGCAATGAAGGTGTGAGCAGAAGTGACTGCTGGTTACTGTGCAAAGCTTGTTCACTTCAGTGGCAGTGCATCCTCCTTTCCTGCCTCCCCCACACACTAGTCTGATTTTATTTACTTGATGTGGCTTATCAAAATGCAAGATTGTAAGAATTTCTGAAGTGACAAACTGTTTTCTTTCCGTCTGGAAGTTTCACTGCAGCCTACAGGATTTAGAAACTCAAACCCGGCTGCAATTCAAAAAGAAATTTTCTGTAGAAGTTGCACACTTCTGCCTACACATCAGGGGTCTGAGAACGCCCTCCAGAGCAGCGAGGTGTTGTTCGCTGTTACCATTTGAATTATAATAATAGAAGTCCTGCAACTGCATTCTTATCAGGGAAGGTTTAGTACATCAGTGCAGCAAGACAGCAATGGCCTCTTTGGAATATGTCTAAAATTATGTAGCCAGTTTGTACAATTTTTTTTTCCTAAAGCTTCTTCTGGTTGTACTGAGGATCCTTCCTTGTGGACTGTGAAATGCGTGTATGAGTACCTTCTGTGTATATATATTGCTTTGCCTCTGCTTAAGGCTTTGCAGTAGATCCCCATCAGGTATGGAACACTGCATTTTAGGGAGCAGGAAAAAAAAAAAAAATTTAAATCTTGCGTGACTCTAAAGGGAAATGTTCGTTTTATTATGTGGAGGTGTGAGCATCTTATTTTCAGTATTCACTACTGATTGTTTCACCCCTGAAAGACGGACAGGTATTGTAGCCAGAGCTGGGAGTATTCAGCAAGGCTTGTCCTTTTGAAAATGTAGTACTTCAAGATGGACACTCTCTCGCCTTCATATTAATTGCGTTTCAGTGACTGACTCAAGTTCTTAGTGATCTGTAACAGCACCACTTTGTTGTTGCCTTTGTTTCATTCACCGGTTTTGTCGGGCTTTTGTATTCTGGCTTCCCACTTATAAATCTGTTGCACACATCTAAAATGTCTCCCTGCAGTTGTTTAAGTGGGAACATGTGATCTGTTTTGTGATATTGAAAACTGTCAATGAGAGCATTTGGAAAAAATAATGGGAGAAACACACTGAGAGGAGACATGCAAATTGTCACCAACCAGAACTCAGGCTGTGCGGGGACCCTGAACTGCTTGGAGTATGCGTGGGGGAATGTGGGGAGAGTCTGACATCTTATTACTGTTGATTTCAGAGATAGTGATGTCTGAAGAGGAGGCAGGAGCTCTGTTCTGGTAGGTAGCTCAGACACCAGGGCGAAGATGGCAACAGCGTATGTGTCCCTCTGTCTCTGCCTTGACATCGCCCCATCTCTAAACAGGATGTTCCTATGCTCTGCCCCTCCAGGTAAAGCCCCCACCTCTTGCACCTTCATGTAGTCCAAACCCCTGGTAGCCCTAAAGCTGAAATACTCCTCCCTCAACTGCCAGGAGCTTTCTGCCCAGACAGGACAGCCCCAAGGTGCTCATGGGCACAATGTACACCCAAGGGCACAAACATGGTATACAAGGAGGAGATCAAAACATCTTTGGACTCATGTGGATGTGTAATCCAATGAGCGTCATAATAATCCCCTCTCCTCCAGCTGGGATAGGGAGAAATTTATTATTTTATGAAACAGTAAAAGAGATTTAGTTGCCTAAAACTTTACAGCACGCAAGTGGATGAGAGCTCTCTCTTTTAATGATTATTTTGTTTTGCATTTGACGGCTGTTTGTCTCTTTTGTAGTCCATTACAGGAGACCACTAATTTTCTGTTGACTCTTTTTTATAAAGAAGGTCGTTATAAACTTGTATTTAAGGGATCTTCTAAAAATACTAATACATAAAAAGGAGACTAATTTAATCTATGGTTCTTTTCAAAACTAACAGAAACTGGCTTGCCTGAGAACAGGGATTTGACACTTCATTGCACTCACCCCTATTTAAGAGAATTCAATTAAAGGCTTGAATCTCTAATCTCAGTTACAATGTAACACAATAGCTGTGCTGCAAGGGTCAGATCCCACGTTCCAGAAAGGGAGCTGTTGAGTTGGGAGTTATTTGGGGTTGATGGGGAGGCTGCTTGCCTCCTCGCAGGCAGATCCAGAAGTGTTGTGTGAGTCCGTGCTTCCTTGGGGAGTTTTCTTTTTCCTGTGTGCCTCTTCCACCTTCCTCTGTGCTTTGGAGCTGGGAAATGGGTGTTTGTGCATAATGCGAAACTCCACTTTGTCTTTGGAGAGATCTGAAGGACAAATAATGTCTTTAATGTTTCCATGTGATCCGTAAAGATGTTCCCCGGACAGAAAGTTCTGATCATCTGTTTTTTCAGACCTTCAAAATTGCATACTATGGAAGATGCATCAGCTTTCAAGGACTTGGTTGTATGCAGCCTGGTGCTCCCAGCAGTCTCTCTCGCCATGCTTTGCCTCCCCAGACTTCTCTGCAAAGCCTGTGGTTTTGTGGGGAGGGCTTCCTTCTTCAGCTGGACTGAGCTCCTCATGAAGCCTGGGGCAAACACCTCTCCTGCGGTTGTGGTTACCAGCTTTTACCCCTACAAGGGAAGTCTATTCTGACTCTTTCAGTCTCGGAGCAGTAATCTTGCATATGTATTGTTCAGATCTTTGCAAGAATTTTTCTCCATTGAGTTAGAAATTAGCATTTCAAATTCTGTGGGGGAGAAGTTGCCAAAGTTTTTATATTTTAAGCTTAGAGTTTGGAACAGAATCAAAATATCTAATCCACTTTGCATTCCCTGTTTGGTCTTTCCTCCTTGCCTTATGAATTGGCATCCTTGTCCTTCAGACATAGACCGATATTGTGCCACTCTAGAAGGCTTCTCCCATGAAGTATCAAAGCAACATTGCATTGATTTGCAACACACTTCCAAGTAACTGTTAAATTAGCATAAGTAACGTGAGATTGTACTGGAAAGAGTTTATGCTCATCAACTTATTTACAGGATGACCTCTGAATTATTGGCCAGAAAAGAAAATAGGCACACGACTGCTGGGAATGATTTGGGATGGTTCAGTGCTTCCTGTTATTCCTTAAAGGAATGATTGATTTCCATGAGTTAAACAGGGTGGTCCAAACTTTGCACCTTGGATCTAAGTTACTTTCGCTCCCTTTCTTTTCTTTTTTTTTGTCTCCTTTTGGCACTCCTCCTTCCCCTGCAATGATGTTGGAGCTGCTGTGGCTCCCTGTGGGGAGGACAGCCCAGCCAGTGCGCAGGGCAGCCACAGCCCCGAGCCTGGGTCAAAGCATTGGCTGGGGAGGCACATGGGAAAACATGGGGCTAGCCTGGGTTGTCTAGGGAGAAATGGGCAGCTGAAATGCTTTTTTGCTGCCTCTCAGGGGTAGTAAAGCTTCCCAGAAGAAAACTGTGTTTAGAGAGATCTGTAATAGAGGCCTTACAAGTCAAATCTATTTAATTCTTAGGGTGCTAAAGTGTGAATGTGCAAAAAACATAGTAAGAATTTCTCACCAATTGGCACCTTGTCCTCAGTGGCTGAGTGAGAACTTGATCTATTCTGCACGCTAACACCAGGCACTAATTTTAGATCACAGGGACTATGAAGAGTGCAGTTTCTAGCTCTTGACTTGCTATAATTTACTTATGGCAAATGGAGGGAACTGGTGCATAAACTTTTCTCTCCCAGCAAGGGAGGCAACTGCCTCCACTAGCAAGGAATCTCCTGTCATGAGACTGCACTCAAAACGAAGTAGTACATAATAAAAGGTATGATTTTTAATCCTATTTTATAATAAATAAATCTTCAGGATTTTGTTCAGAAAATGAAGCAAAAAATATTTGAGTTGTGTAATATGGCTTATGATTCTAGCATAAAAGTCCATCTAGAGTTTATTGAGCTGATTTTGCTCACGTTTGTTTGCAATAAATAAGCAGTAACTTGGAGCAGAAGAGGATCAGGTCTTCTGCACATACACTCCCGTGGTTTTAAAGGGTGGATTCGCTGCTGCATAAATCTCATAAAAGGTTCAAAGCCCCACAGCAAAAGTATTAATAAAGGATGCAGCCATAAGCAGGTTGTGTCATCTGGGACGTGTGTCAGCCTGACGTATTATCCATCGAGTGCTTTGTTTGCATTTGGTAAATATGATGAGCTTTGTGCTGAAGTAGCACTGCAGACCTTAGCAATGGCTTATCCAGTTGGCAGTGAGCAGGATGGGCCTTTGGTCACCATCCAGCCCGTTTCTGTTTCTCAGGATTGCTGGGGCATAGTCCTGTCCTCCCCTAGCTGATTTCTCTTTTGGGAGCAGACATGGGGACAGCTATATGCATATAGTGCATCTACGGTCCTACTCCATAGGTTTGGGCAGTCCTCCACTGTATTTCCATTGGCCAGGGCTGGCTAAGTGGCTACCTTTAAAAATAGGACAATAACTTCAATGTGTTTTCAGCCAGAGAACTGAGAAGGTTTTAGAAAAAAATACTAGGAAGAGGAAGTATATGTATCGGTGCTGCCAACTCACAGGGCAGCTGGCACATCAAGCAGCAAGTAGTGGCAACTGAATAAGGGCAATGCAGAACAGCTAAAATGAGGCATGTTATCCCCTGGCTATTACAGCATCGCTGTACTCTAGCTGAGGACCCAGCACACAGCCGGTTTCGTCAATAACTGTGCAATACCCGCAGGCCCTCAAGCCTGCACCGAATGGGAATCCTGGGAGAGAGCCCAGCCCCAGTGTGCCAGCCCATCCGAGCCCATTGTTTTTATCCCAGTTCATGGAAAAATTATTTTCGATCATCTCATCACTTTAAACATTTTGGTAAGTGTTAATATACTTTCAGCGCAGTGGAAATAATCACCATATGGCTGTAAGATTTACCATCTGTCAAGAGATGCTGAAATACAATTAGTCCGTGTAGTCCATTTATCAATCTATAAGTGACAATATGCACAGTCCTGGCAACTTTGGCTGCTGACAGAATCAGAACTTGTATAGGCCTACCTGTCTGGCCTTATTACAGTCAATATATAAATGAGATGGAAAAAAATCCTGTCATTCAGCTGTGTCCTTCACCTTGGCAGGAAGGTAAAAAAAGTCTATATTGGTGTAAATGAGACTAAGGAAATGTTGTGCCTTAATTTTTGTAGCACTAATTGGATTTTTATGTCTAGTAGACCTTAATTTCATAATGCAAAGCCAGATTTACTTGCAGTCTTTCAATCAAGAAATACCAGCAGGATACAGTATGTCATGGGGAGGGGGATATTATTAAATCCTCTCCTGTTGTATTAACTTCCAAGGCACAAAAAGCTAAATGTTAAAAACATGAGAAATGTCATCATTAGCATCATACAGGTAAGATTTTATTTTTCCTTTGTCTCTTGTTTGATTTCAGAAAAGTGAGAAGATAGCTTTTCGGTAGAGTGAATAATTTTTTGAAAAACAGTCAAGGCCTTTTTATTTTAAAATTACTAATGATCTGACATTGGGTCTCACTTTTGGCCATTCCTGCAGATCTAGCCCCTGGCAGGTGTCCTAGCCTGGCTGCTCAGGACTGTTGCCTTCTTAAAACTTGGGTTAGATTTGTAATGGCCAATGTGTCTCCAGAAAATAACTTGAACTTTTTATTTGGTTTTACATATTACTCGGACTCATCTTGCATAATAAGTTTATAATAAGAATGTGTGTTGTGTTTTGTTTATTATACACATTTTCAGCCAGCCCACACTAATTTTTTCAGACTCTGCTGACGTGAGAATGTCATTTTTTTCATATTTGCATTATAGCCTGTAGTTATGGAACCTGCATTGCATGACAAATGCTCATACTTGAAATTAAATCCTCCCAGAGCCCATACCTTGTATAACCTGTACCTTGCATAACCCACAAAGTTGAAGGCATTGGCATAGAGAAATCAGAAGCACTGAGGGAGCAGGGCTGCGGGGATCAGCAATAAGGAGCTGTGGAGGTTCAGGAATTTCTGGGATAACTTTTTCCCAGTATTACCTGCAGATTTGAGCAGTTTGCAGTGTTAGCAACTTGTGGGAGTTTAGTTTTGTGTTTTTACTGGTATGGGGTTTTGTGGCAAGGAGAGTAGTGGACTTTCTTGTTTTGTAGATGTTGTGTTTCCCATTAATAACCCATTGGTTAAGTTTTTCAGATTTAGTAGTTTTTCTCTCTGAAGTAGAGATTTACCAAAGGATCTTCACTTTTTTGCTAGGGATGCTGTCAGCTTTTGATACCAACAAATAAATGTACATATCTGAGATCTGTGCTGTAAATCTGATGGCAGCAGATGGTGTTATATATTTAAAGATTAAAGTTAATAACATTAGCTTCTAAATTTTTGAATTTCCTTTGTATTTTTAACTTGCAGCAGAAGAAATGTGTCATTTCATGACTTTATTGGCTGCTAGTAAATACTTTAGTTTCAAGAACCGTGTCCCCCAGTTCCTTAGAGAGGTGCTGCCTGCGTGCTAGCAGCAACCAAAATACTCTGGTTGTTGATTCTATTAGTCTATTAAAATTGCCAGAAAATGGAAATCTGCTCTTTTTTCCCAGATAGTCTAATTTAAGCTGCACTGAATGGGGAATGATGCTGGCCTTAGCTGTGCTTGTTTGTGCCCAACACCTTGCCCCTTCCCGACAGCAGCTGTGGGGTTCCTGGCAGTGAGTACAGGAGATGCACTTGCCCAGGAACTTCTCTTTGCTGTTTTTAATACACCATCTTTGGTGCTCTTGACTAGAGTTGGTGATTTTTGCCTTCTAGATGGCTTGCTCTGGAAGGAGGCTGGGAGCAACAGATCTGTTTAAACATGGCAGTGTTGTTGCCAGCCCAGTGCTGTTCTCAGCACGGGCAAGTTGATGCATGTACCAGAAACCCAGTGCGGACATCGGCTTGCATCTTTCTAATCCCTTACAGAGTAAATTGCTTATTCTTTAATTGCTTTTAAATTTTACATGCTTAAGTTTCATTGAAGGCATTCATCCCTGTATTAAGCCATCTGTTGGCACCTTTTTTCTAGCAGTCTAATAAAGCACCAAGGCTGTTTTTTAACCCACGTGCTCTGGCAGCATCTCTGGTCACAGCATGTACCCAGCCAGGGCATACGCTGTGCCCTGCCTGTGCTGCCTACACGTGGTGGTGGTCACCGGGACAAGCAAAGCCCTATCGTTTTCTTCTGACGTTATGGTTGATAGAATTCCTTATTTGATCCTTTAGGCAATAGATCAAAAAGAGTTATACAACTTGTTCTTTAAACTGAACTGATTGGCTTTTTTTTTCCCCTAGTGTAAGTGGAAGAAAAGCCTCAGGGGAGAGCATTTGAATAGAGTATGGGAAAAGCATATCGATAATTACATGCATGGATTAGCTCACAAAAGTACTCCCCTCCAAGGATCTGCTTAGTTCTGTGGCATTTGAAATAATGGAGCGTTTAATCATATTATTTTGCAATAGTGAGGCTTTGATTATGCTGCTGATTAAAATCAACTTTTCAGATTTCTTTGTGAAAGATGACCTCAGCTGCCATGTGAATTCTTAGATCACAGGCAACAAAAAGTCCTAAATGTAAGGATGCTGCCCTGGTGGTGTCAGTGGGTTTTACATGCACTAACACATGCATGGTCTTTTACTTCGGTCTTCTGTTTGTAGGTACAGTGTATTTTGATCGTATATCCTCTGACATTTAATCTATTTTTTTAAAATTAATTTTTAAAAATAAACACCAGATAGCTCACACAACCTAAAAGTATCCCCAGCTTTCTGCCACACAGAAGACATAGTGCAAAGGATTAATAATAAAGACTCCACTTGCCTGCTAAATGATTCTCCTACTTGTTTACAAATGCAAAACAAATTGCTCTCTTCCTCCAAAACTGTATCTCTGCTGTTTTCTCTTCTTTGATCATTTCTCACCAATGCTGAATCTAGATGTGTGTGGTGTCTGATGTGGGGTGAGGTTTAGGAGCAACTGTGGCTGCTGGCACCTCATTTCCCCTAGCAAGGCCAGTGCTGGACATTCTTGGACAGGCTTTTGGGGTGGGCGAGGGCTCTGAAGAACGCTGCCTTTTGTTTTGGGATGGTACTCAAGGAGCTTAATGCAGTTCAGATCTGCACATTGGCTCCTTATTTCTCCTTTGTAAAACATACCAATCAACCCCCATGGTGTTTTCCCTGTGCTTGAGAAAATTCACGGTGGCACAGAGCTGTGGTTTTGTTCAGGTTCATTTGTGCTGCTCTGACAGCAGCAGAGCCGGTGGGGATGAGGCGCATGTTTCTTGCAGGTGGGGTACCCCTGGGCTGGCTCAGCCCTGCACACCCCACTGTAATGAGCTTCTATGGGATCTCTCCTGCTCAAGCCTCCCTGTGCTGTGGCTGAGGGTTTCAATGAGAGCTTTGCAGAGTAGCCCCCAACGTGTTAAATGCAAGGCTCGTGCTTCATCCTTCCTAGCATCAGCTGCACAGGGTAAATTTTGGGGCATGCACGTGTGTTCTCCATGCGACGGGGTGTTGTAAGAAACCCTGTATTTCCTGGGTTTGTGTCTGGATGGGAGCTGCTGGCACCAGAGGCACAGAGGGTGGCTGCTCTCCCTCTCCTACAGACTTGTGCTCTCTATTCCAAGATTTACACTTTCAATTTACAATGGCAATCTCTCGCTGAAATATTACAGCACAAACATTGTGCCACAGAGGAGGCTGTGGGAAAAGCATTAACTCTACAGGAGCTGAGGCAAACCCAGAGGATGTCATTTTTAACCAATCCAGAGAAATAGGAAGGCTTTGGGAGACTGTTTTTGTGCTGATCTTGCCTCATTTGTCCACAACAGTAGGAAAGGTGCTGGGGCAAATGGAGTACAAGTATTTTTTTTCAGTTTAATAGGGTTTGAATTTATCCCTATGCAAATGGAAAGCCATGTAAACTTTACCAAGGATGCAAATTTATGAATCTTCTTTCAATGTCTTCTCAGTAAAAATCTCTGAAATATTCTGAGTAACACAACCAGTTTCACACACACATTCTCAACTTGTTGGTTGTTTTTTTTTTCTAATAAATAACCTTACCTGTGGAGGATTAGTTCAGGGTCCTCTCAGTTCCTGTCACTTGTCTGTGTGTTTATTCACAGTGTCTTGAAAGGTTAATAGCTGTCTGGAGATGGCCTAAAAACAATGTGTGAGCTTTTTCACTGCCCAAGTTAAACCTTTTAATTTGTATATTGACTTCATAAAGGCATAATGGTATTGAGAGATCTCACAGATATTACAATGATTTTCATACCAAGAGCTTTTGTCCTGAAGATTTATTCTTTTGGACTTAACCGCAAATCAAAAGTTAATTTTATTAATGTCTGTGCTTTTAACAGAAAATTCCTCTTTAGATGGATAGGTTTTTTTACTTATTTTTTGTCCAAGTAACTGGTACTATTATGTTTCCTACAAACGAAAGACACATTTTTGCTAATTACATTGTCTGTTGAAATAATAATGCTTGTAAGAGAAGGAAGCTAAAAAGATGGGGTTTTTTCCCACAAATTTCATATATTTCTGCAGGTGAGTTGATATCAAACCTAGTGTGAAGTGGGCACCAGAGAATCGCAGCTGTGGTTATCCGAACGAGTTGCATGACCTTGCCCTCAATTGGCACTGCTGCTGCATTCAGCACATCTTTTCAGCCTCATCATCATCACTCACAGGCAGATAGGTCTGCTGCAAAACAGGAATTTCAGCAGCTGAAAGACTGACAAGAAGGACTGTGAGTAATTTATAATTTAAAAATAGCTGTTTCTCTTTCTTGTTTTCTCTTTTTTTAGGGACAGTGTAATTTCTGTCCTGCTAGCCTGGGTTTTTCAGAAGTTGTTCCCTGTACCTTCCTATGTACCCACACTTTCACCTTGCAGCAAAACAGCACCCAGGAGTGCAGGGTTTGGCTTGCAGAGTACCAGCAAATGCACTGTAAGGGGTGCCTGCATTTTTTATTTTATTTTCTATTTTCACAGAGAGAAAAAAGAGCAAAAAATAAGTGCAGTTGTCCCCTGATAGCCAAGGCTATCTCTCTGGGCCAGTTCTCCCATCTCTTGTGTACAACAGATACTAAGGCCTCCCTTTTCTTTGTGCTCACCCTTCCTGCCTCGTATTGCACAGGGTTGCTCCTCCATCCTTCCAAATAATTTTTGCTGGAAATACCTGCACGAGGAGGTTTGCACTGCAGGAGCAGGAGCTGCCCAGGTCTGTGGAGAGTGGCTGGCCAAGGTGTGCTGGGCAGACCCGCATCTGGCCACAGCCCACCTTCCTCCATGTCATGTAATAGCAGTTGTTAAAACCACCAAGAGGTTCTCTCTGGTCTGTAAAGACTGTTAATTTTTACAATAGTCTCATTGAATGGTGAATATTCAGCTGTTGATTTGGCTTTTTAAATGCACATAGTTGGACACTTCTCTGGGTGGAAGATCTGGTATAAAACTGCCCTGCAATGATAGCAATAGCAAAGATTCGGAGAGGAAGTGAGGTGCTTTAATTTTATTTCCAGGCTTGCTACTGGCTCTGCTGTCCTGGGATGCCATCTCGTTCTCGATAGCTGTTTCCTCAGGTGTAAAATGGAGCCATTACCCACCTGCTTGCTTCATGCTAAGAGTTTTGCACCGTGTCAAGTTGAAACAGGCTCTTCCCTTCTGCTGGTTGCGTTTGCTGGCCGCTGGCACCGAATGGGCCTGTCGCAGCTGATGAGATCTGACTGACCCAGATTAATTAGCATATGCCAATTTGGGAAGGGAGCAAGCTGCCTGCTTTCATAATGCCAGTTTGCTGCTACCACATCTGTAAAATGTGCAGGTTTAGCATTCGCCCTCCCAGCTCTGCATATTGCCCATGGTGACTGGGCCCAGCCTGCCATCCCGATCCCTGACCCTGACCATGAACTGGGCAGTGATGGATGTTGAGGTTACAATATCTTAGGGAATTGGGCTGAAACAGCTGAATTTGCTTTGTTTGTGGCAAGTGTAAGAGGAATGTGTGCAGTGAGGTGAGGAGGGGTCCTCTGACTTCATCCTCAGCCATTAAGAAGCTAAATTCGTGTAGTTTTCTGCTTCCTGACAATATTTAATTCAAGATGACAGGAGCCTTCAATATGTAGAGTTGATGTGCTAGAGGATGATGGACTCTCTTTTGCTTTGAGCAAAGATTAATTTTGTGTATAAACTGCAAACAGCGTGCTAATTTACCAGGTGCAACACCATGAACTGCGACTTCTCCCTACAACGGTTATGTCCTTCATCAGAGGTCTGCCTTTACTCGGAATTTGGTGTTTCGGGGAGAGGTGTTGGTTGCTTTTTAAAGTTTGAGATGTGCATTTACACTACAAGTGAGTTGTGTTATGGGTAGATGAAACAGTATTTTCACAACTATCTTTTGGCATCATTAGTTGCCTGGACCTTCACTGAGATGAGTATTTCGAATGGGAGAAAAAATCTGTCCATGAGCTCATGGGCCACCATGCAACAGTAAAATCTAGAAAGGCACATAGCAGCAGCAGCCAGGCAGGGCAGCTGTGCACCCCGAGGCATGGGGTCCCCTGGTGCCAGCACTGCTGCCGGTGGAAGGGGAGCATTTGGTGTCTTCTGGGGTTGTGGAGGAGTGACTGGAGAGCATGCCACTTTCAACGTGTGGGATGTATTCATTCAGTTTTCTTTGAGACTGAAGACATGTGTTTGCCTCACTGATGTGCTCTTAGCATTTGGAGCTGCGTGTGTGGTTTTCAGAAGTCAGTGGCACAAATAATGCCCGGTGGCTTTGGGAGCTGATGGTGTTACCGTCCGGGTTTCGCACAGGCGGAGAGGGCGGCTGTCAGGTGGCCCAGTGGGAGAGCTGGGGAGGGGTGGTGTGGGGACAGCACTCCTCTTTAGCAATGGCACTTACTTTTGAAGTATCATAAATAAATACAAATGATACTCCAAGTTACATTATATATGAATATATCTTTCCAGAAAGGATTTTATTGCACTATCAAGCAGTAGTAGTGATGCTCAATCCAAATAACTATTGACACCAAGTTTATCATGTTGAGTTTGGCAAATAAAAATTTTTGTACCAGTGATTGGGGGGGGGTTTCCCAATGTAGGATTTTGTGTTCGTATCTAATCTTCTTTCTTGAAAGATCCTCATTATCTAATACTTGTTATAGCAGATCACTGCAGATCTGCTGGCACTGTCAGGTGGCATAAACCTCAGCGTGTGCATGACACTGGCAGTGTCTGCAGGCGTGTGCATCCTCCACCAAACGGCAGCTATATGAGGATGCATTCTTTTTAAAACTGTGTTTATTCTAACTGGTAAATAAGACAGTGCAAATCTGTCTAGTATTAGTGTGGGGAGAGCACAGATAATCCTGTCCTGTAAACTAGGAAACCTCTTCATGGAGAATTTTATCTGATCTGTTAGTAAAAGTTTTAGCAAAGTGTGTAAAGGGTGATTTTGCCTCTGGTGGAGTACAAGAGCTCCTGTCACAAATATGTTTGATGTTCCAGATGCTACAAGTAAAGGAGCTGCTTTGTTCTGTTCACTGCTTGGTCAGTGCTGTGTCCATCTGATGCACGCTGGGCACTTTGCACATTTTAAAGAACTTGGGTGCTGCTTCTGGAGGCACCCCCACGAGTCACTGTGCTGTGTTTGTTACCAAAAGCATTGCTCAAATACAGAAGTCTTCATATCGTCACAGCCTTGTTTGGAGCCAAAGCCAGCTCCGTGTGGCCCCGTGCGTAGCTGGGGTCAGAGGACAGTGGCTCTCTCAGATGCCATCTGACTGCCCAGCCAGGGCTCACTGTGCTGCAGCTCCATCCCAATACCCCACAGCCCATGCAGTGCTGGCTGCCAGTCAGCAAAGAGTCATTACAGCTGAAGTGACTTAAATCACTGGTGTGCTCACGATTCAAATGGTAAACAAGGAACTTTGAATTAAATAATTTGAACCTTTGCTAAGTGAGGATTCATTCCCATCTATTACGACGAGTAATATAAAGCACATGGTTTGCAGCTAGTCACACACTTGTAAAATTTGGCATGGTTATATATTAACCAGAAAGTGATACCGTATCTCCCGCAGCTATGGATGCAGTTAGTTCCAGAGTCTTAGTTTTTGCTTTTTAAATTCTTCAGAAAAGGTTAATGAAATATTTCTATGTTAATGGAGAATGATTGCTTTTTACTTGAGATTTGTCTCGCATGACACAAAGATGGAAATGAAAAGTCAACTAAAATGCATAAAGCCGTGACTTGAAAATTGCTATCATATTTATAAAACATGCTGGCTATATTTAATAATAAAATAGCTTATCAAAGTGCATTTTCTGTCTTAACCTGCATTATTAAACAAACAACTATTAACTATAACTTGTCTCGATTTGCTACATTTCAAGCAGCTTTACTCTAAACAGTGGATTTTACTGTCAAACTGATTTTTAAGCAGATTATTTTTTTACAAGAGTATTTAATCAATGATTAACAACTTTGGTTAAAATTAATGAGACTTTAAACTTTCATAAATTCTCTTTGTCTTCTGATTTATGAGTCTGCAGCCTGCCTGCTCCTTGCCTCCCCAGGCAAAGTGGCAGTCTCATGTAACGACCAGCTTACAGGGGCTCAGTCATCAGACGACACAGGATGTGCTGTGGGGATTTCAAGTTAGCATTGCTCTTGTTTTAAATGTAAAACTTGATAAATTTCTGATAAAAAATGAAAAGGAAAGGAACCCTTGAAAATGAAGTAATTCCTCTATCAGTAAAGTGCTTTCTTGAATGTCAAAAGTTGCAAGTGACTAATGCAGAATAATCCTTCTCAGTTTGGAGCTCTGGGCCGTGGTAAATGTTTTAAAAGTGTCTAATTCAGTGCTTCATTTGTAAATTGAGTACCACAGTTTTATAGTTGCCTGCGTGTGCTTCACTGGTCAAAGCAGTTTGGGATGCAATGAAGGAGGATATTCCCCCCATGTTAAAAGCTCTGTCATTGGAGTTTGTCAACGCTGCTGGCTTTGCTGACCTGCCATGGTGCAAGGAGAGGTGCAGTGGCAGCGCAGCGGTGCCACCACCCCCAGCGCCAATGCTGCTTACTCATGGGCCCTGCTGATGGGTTTGGGCCCCTTGGGGTAACAGCTGAGCACAGACTGGCAGGTGGATTTGGCAGCAGCGCATATGACAGGGCAGGCATGGTTGCAGAAATGTGTCGTCTTTTCTTAATTATTATGATGCTGGGAAATCCTTCCTGGAGGTTGTGTCCTGGGGGTGCTTCATCTGCTCAGGGGGTCAAAAACTGGTCCTGGGGCTTTGCTGCCTTGTAGAGTTAGCTAGGGCAGAAAGGTCAAAGGCATATGTGGAGAGCAACCAGCCGGCCCTTCACATTTGAGACTCAATGAAAGGTCAACAGCTCACTTATTCTAAATGAGTTACAATCCTTAACTTTACACCTTCCTTGGCATTTTTTTTCTTTTTTAATAATTTATCAAGTAGCATACTATGTGAGTGATAGGACTTCTGTTTGTACCCAAGAACAAAAAATGCACTTTTTTTGTGTGTGTATGTAATAGTTATAAATTTTACAAATATAGTCAGATTTTGTCTTTGCCTTTTAATAAGAGCCCCACACGAATGAATAGGTGGCTATCTCAAGCCCGAAGCTTTATTACCCATTAATTTATCCACTTGGATGCATGTATACAGCCCCTGTTGCCAGCAGTAGCTACCACAAGACTCCTGAAAAACTGGAGATAGATTGAAGGGACAAACTAAATATAAGCTCTTGTTATCTCTAGGTTTACTTTATATGCTCACTGTTCCTGCTGCAGAGAGGCCAGGCATAGGTTTAAGTGTTTTCTGGTATTGTTAAGGTGAGTTAACAGTGTTAAAGTTGTTTGTAGAACGGGTTTGCATTCCACTTTGGAAAGTTTAGACTGCAATATATAGGTCATGTTACCATTTGCAAAATCAGTTATTAGTAGAATCCCCTAAAAATATAGAGCTAAGTAATAGGCAAAATGAATTCAAAATTATTCCTCACTTGGGGAAAGCACATATTTTTAAAGTAAAAGAGTAAGTAGCTTGGGGGAAACTTCCCTTCCTTACATTCCTTATTGCAAACGAAACTCATGACCTTTGTGGGTGTTATGCTGCTAATCCTGTGTAATGGATGATGGAAATATTTGAAAAATATTTTGGAGACTTGCCCTTCTTTCTTCCCAGCTGAGGACTGCATCAATTTTAGCATGTGAAATGAGATCCAGGCTCGGTGAGTTACTGATAAGGAAGAGCTGAAGCAAGTGGTACTCTTTCACAGCTGTAACATGACAGTCCCATTGTAATTTCAATTTATTTCATATAAGTGTTTTACAGAGTTCAGCACAGCTGTCCATCCAGAAACCTGCATGGCAGCAGCTGGGAAAAAATGTGACGTTTTGCAAGGAGAAAGCCACTTTTTCTTCTTTTCTCCCTCCTGAGGCCTTGCTGGGCTTTGCAAGCTCACCCCATCTTTCCTGAGCTAATTCTACCGTTAGATCACTTCATCTGTTTGATATTTGTAAATGTGCTCCCCTTGGTTTTAATTTAACAGCAACGGTAAAGGTTATGTGTGATGTTTGATACAGTTCCTACATTCAGTACCTGAAGTTTTCTATTCTAAAAATGCACAGGTGGATATACAAGGAGCTGAAGATTACAGAAATCCTAATAAAAGAATAATTCTGAAACTACGGGACTGAGAATAATAGAAGAGAATTATTTATATGAGTAGGAAAGAATAGCATATGAGAGCGAGGCATCTCTCTGGCCTTTCACCTAACTCTTTTCATTTGCTTTGTGCAAAATTCAGCCTGGCAGCCTTTTTCAGCTTCCATGTGGTAAACATTTTTGGGAATTAACTGTATTGCAGTAAATTGTTTTTTGAATCCTATCATAATTCTGTCAAGTGTAACTATTCTCCATATAATATTTTGTTTGTGATATGAATATATTGCACAGTACACTTAGTATAGACTGTTATGTACTGTATTTTTTAAGAGCTAAAAGCATAAAATGTATATAAAAGCACAATAGAGCTTGATTTGCCATTCACTTTTTCTAAATTTGGATTAAGAGTATAGTTTAAAGTGAATTTAATTTTACTGTCTTTAAGTAAGTCTTAGTTCTGACCTTCAACCTAGATGAATTTGTGTGTATCATGTTTTGTTCCCTTGGTCCTGCATCTTCTCTGCTTTTATGTGTGATTTGCATTGTCACGTGTTGAAGGTAAAACAAAACCCCTCTACTCTGTGCACCATTTTCTTGATTACTAAAAGCATCTGAAGAGGGCTGGTGTTTAGAAACAGGGTGTCAGAGGCAGGACATCACCCACCAAGAATTGAACTGAAAGGCAATATTTATCAGTACAAGGCTTTGGTTGTGTTTCTTTTCCCCCTTGCTCCCCAGGATGATTGGTTCATTTTGCATCTGATGAAATTTTCATGCACATCCACAGAACAGTGTGATTCTAAGCATAGCAATTAATATTTCAGTAATTACACTGTGGTGCATCTGCAGAGGAACCCTGGCTGTAGGTAGCGGTTCACAGGAACGCATGGCAGGAGGAAATGCGGCTGTGGGGAACTGCTTGTTGCTTTTGGCAAAATATGTGGATGGGGAAAGCATGCATGCGCGTGTCCTTTCCTGGCAATAAATATTTTGAGGAAAAGGTGGCTACTGAGTTAGTATAGCATGGGGAGAAAAATCGGCCTTGTACTGCCAGTCACTTTCTGGGCTATGGCAATAACTTTCGAGTGCTGAATGTCACTTAGCGGTGCCAAGGAGAGGTACCCAAGGCTGGATCATGGCTTGGCAGCATCTCTGCTCTGCCTTTTCACTTGGGGGACTGCCAGGTGCTCTCTGTCTTGTGCTTTCAACATGCCTGGTCAAGGCTGGGCTTCTGGGACATTTCATCTTCCGCAGACTCATGCATCCATTTCTCCTGTCCCTCCCTATTCCAGAGAACAGCCCATCTTCACCACCAGAGCCCATGTCTTCCAAATTGACCCCAGCACGAAGAAGAACTGGGTTCCCGCAAGCAAGCAGGCTGTAACTGTTTCCTACTTCTATGACAGCACGAGAAACAGCTATCGGATTATCAGTGTGGATGGAGCCAAGGTAGGAGGCTGATGGTACCCCGGCGTGTTTACTGTGCAGAGAGGATCGTGACTGTCAGCCCTAGCTGAAGATAGACATAGATGGGCTGCAATAAGTACATAAGTATATAAAGACTTTTTTTTTTTAAATATAATCCATTATGGAAACTTGTAGTGGTAATTGGAAAAACACAGGGCACCTGAAAATTGACTTTGCCAAACTTAACTGATTTTGTCTCTGACTAGTTTGAATTCACCATCTTAATGAACCGAGAGCTTTAAGTGTCAAAATTGAGTCTGTAGCACAGTATCCAAAACCATACCACCTGTACTAGGTAGATAAGGCTGAGGCCTTTTTGGTGAAAAAATGTTCTTTTTAAAGGGAATGAGAAGACAGATATGTGCAGACTAGAGCTTTTAATGTAAATGCGACCTGCATATTCACTTTTGCCTGGTTTAACTGCTTACAGGTTAGCACTTCATTTTCTTCAGTTTTTGCACTGGTGTTCATCAGCCTCAGGTGACAAATTAGGCATCAAGACTTTCCCCCCTCACTCTTATTCTTATTTTGTTTTGCATTGCCGGATAGAGTGCTGAAGTATTTCCTGTAAGAATCCTGATTGAACGGGTTGTGCAGACAAGTGTTTTTATTACATACTAGGTTTATTCCTCTGATTACTTCCTCCAAAGTAACTCGTAAGGTGACTGCTTTTCCCTAGCAGACCTCAGTCAGAGGTATGAGTTAAAACATTTTGCTGATGTACAAAAATCATCAGCCATTTCTGCCAAAGCACAAACCACAGGATAATGAGACAAGTTTACAGCCTGTTTATCTGTGTTCCTGTTTGACTGTGGATGTGAAAATATCACTGTCCTGGGAGAGAGAGGTTGCAGGAATCATCCCTTAATAAAGCTTTTTTATTTGTTATGCCTCTTTCACATGCTTGTTTTTCTGAACATCTCCTGTGCTGTATTTGGTTATATATCGACTTATAAATCAGCCATACTGCCTGTTTAAATTGATGATAATGTTTCATTGACATCAGTACAGCATTAATATATCACCATCATTATGCTGTTTGTGCTGATGTGTTCATTTCCACAAACGCCAGCGAACTGCCCTGGCTGCCTCTGTATGCAGGCGGCACACAAAACCCCTTCAACTTGATGGAGAAAGCTGGGCTCCCCAGATTTGCTTACACCCCACGGATACCCTTGCTCAGGTAAAACTGGCACTAGTGGTAGTAGGCTGTTTGCTTTACAAACCCAGGCGAGCCTGACTTCCAGGTCAAAACTGCTGTCGTCGCAGCAGTGAGTTGCTTGAGTAGTGGATGTGCATGCATGTGTTCATTAAGACCAATTAATGAAAAGAAAGTAATTACTGTAAGGCGGGGGGAGTGAAGTCACAGGAGCAGCGTATGCCTGCAGCCAGAGGGTCCTGCAAAGTGAATGCTGAGAACAAGATGGGCATCCAAGCTTTGCTTTGTAATCACCCTGGTGTTTCCACGTGTCCCAGAAGGTGAGCTTTCCGTGATTAAAATTCTCTCCCGGGGCTTCCCAAGCAAGAATCAATTGCTGGCCACATAAATTATTCCTCTTGTATTGAACCTTTGCTGATTTAAGGAACAGATTGAGAAGAGATGCTGCCTTCACACTCACTTCTGGAGAGACCTCAGGTACTCTGCCTGTCTGTTTTAATTGTGCTGATTTGGGAAAAGAATGGTGTTTATACTCAGATAATGTTATAAGTTGCTTTTCTCCCTCAAACAACTATTGTTCAGTGTTCTGACCTATTTTTCTAGCCAAAAATGAAACTGGGTAGGTCTGAGATGAAGAATATTGACAGCATCAGTTGGCATTGTCCTGCTTTCTGTACATCTCACTTATTAGAATTAAGTCTTCCGTGTGTTGGCAAATACCAGATGGATTAGCATCACGGCATCACTGCGGGCAGACGTTATCCCTGTTTTAAAGAAAAAAATGTTGAAGCTCAAGTAAATCAAGGGACTTGTCCTTCGTCACCCCGTTCCTTTTAGGGACATATATCTCTTACAACCCTCCATCCTTGTCTGAACTGCAAAGGCACTGTTCTGACAACTTATTTTACACAAACATATACAGTGCACATTGGCTTGCAGAGAAATCTCATTTAAATTCAACTTATATGGAGCAGTTGGATTTGTTTTAGCATTTTGGTTAGTTTTTTTACCTCGCCTGATGGGCTGTGATTCTCTCAGGTGTGGCTTCCTCGGGCTGCTGCTGCTGTTCCCAGTGGTCTGGACCTTCTGCAGTCCCCTGTCCTTCAGCCCCATCCTTTCTTCTCCCAGCAGCTGTAGCCTGTCCCCTCCTTCCTGGCAGGTCCCTGTCCCCTCCTTCCTGGCAGGTCCCTGTCCCTTGTCCCAAAACACCCAGGGCGCAGGAGGGTGAGGAGGGGTGCTGCAAGTCAGGGGACCAGAATGATTTAGGAGTGGGCTGATAGGGGCAATTAAGGGAACTGCTGAGCCCATGTGTTTAAAGGCATAAATATTGGAAGTTGTTTTGTGGACATGGCTGGCAGAGGGGCAGGGATTTTCATGGCTCTGCTACCAGTGCAGTAGGAGCCTGCCTTTGGGTCCTTACCCATTTGTCAAGTGCTGGGGAAGGACAAAAGGGCCAGGCTGGTACATGTGGAGGTGGTGAAGATGGATATTGCAACAAAGAGGAAAATTGGACAGAAAGGAAGTAGGATAAAGGTAGGGATTGGAGTTAATTCAATGGAGCTTAACTCTGCCCTTGCAGAGGGAAATGCAAGAGGCTCATGCTGAAAGCCAGGAGTCTGGTATGATGGAGGGCAGGCAGGCGAGAGCATACGCCTTCCAGGTGCCAGGTTTCTTCCCAATCTTCCCAGGTCAGTGACAAAAAAACCCTATTGAAATGCATGGGGAGTCAAGCACTGAAAAGTGATTAAAAACAGCTTGTACCACCTTAATTCCTTGTGTTTGCAAAGCTAGAAAAGAACAGGTATTCTATTTCCTGTGTCTTTCACAGAAAAAGCGGTGCTGTGGACAGTAGCTTACAATTTATAGCAAAAGATTTCACAGATACCATATGAATATGCACCACATGATCTTAACCAAGATACTATTACCAAATGGGGGAATAGATTAGTATATCTTTTAATTACACTGTAATTGACTTGTATGTTGTCGAGAAAGTAATTTCATCATGATGTTTTAAGAAGTTTCTAGCCAGAGGCTGTTTAAACTGCAGCATAATGAATGCTGGAGGAAATGATACAGTAAAATGCAAGGGCACACACTGATTCGGAGTTAATGAGGCAGCCAAGAGACTTTACCTTGTGAAAGTGCCCAGCATTTTGAGCAAAAGTCAACCCTATTGAAAAATGACAAAATATGGTGATGATGCAGGGAGAACATGAACTCATAAGTGCCTGGTTGCTGTGTAGTGTGTGGGGAAAGCCACATACAAGGCTCCTCATTAAAAGTGACCTACATTATTCTGCCTTTTAGAGGCAAAAAGAAAGTTTGAAAGCATGAAAATTCTCAGATGATACCCTCTGTCATCCTCTGGAATAATGCATGGTACTGCCCTGTTTCGTGGGTTTATTTTTTATAAATTGGAAATATATGTTATCCAAACAACATAGACAAAGGGGAAATGATGATAAACTTGTTTCTGTATTGAATATGAGAAAGATATATAATCCTTCAGAAGCAAGCTTTTGTCCTGATTTTCAGCTGTTCAGATGTTAAATGTTGATGGAACCTATGATTGCAACAGCATCATTTTTATCTTCCGAGAAATAAGTTGTTAATAACAAACATAAAGCTATCTTAAAAATGAATACCCAGCAATAAACTGTATAGTGAGACATTCTTAGAGAGCAGCAGCAAAGTGACCCCGTAAGAGTCATGTCAGATGCCAGTACTAAATTGTCTCTGTGAGATGCTTAGACAGATGACTAGAAAAAATTAAAACTGGGGTGAAAAAGTTGAGTAGATTGCAACAATAATTTTGGTAAGTACATGATACAGAAACAAGGAATTTGTTTCAGAGAAGAAAAAAAGAATTGTTGGCTGATGCTCATTCGCAGTTGCTATATCATTTTAAAGAGTTTATTACCTAACAATTACTTTGAATATTGAAGATCAGCAGCTAAATTGGGCATAAGTGTGTGAAGGATTGAAGAGAGACCCAGAAAAATTGCTGTGCTGGGAAAGCAAAATCAGTGGGTCTATTTCTGAAGTAAATTGCCATTAGTAAGAATAAGAATATGGGCCAAATTTTGCCTATCAGTATTCACATGGTGTTCCCCAAAACAAATACAGTTCGTTATATAGTGTGATGAAGCTGTTTGATTAAGTGACATATATGCTCCTATAATGGGATCTATCGGAGAGTGTCAGAGCAAGAACAGGCAGCACGGTTTCCAGAGCAGAGTGAAGCTGGCAGGGACAGAGGCCCAGCAGTGTGTGGTTGCAGGTATTTAAGGAGGTAAGAAGGGGTGATATGTAAAGCTGCTAATATTGGATGTATTTCTGGCTTTCTCCATTCTTGAACCAATCCTAATTGCTACCTAATTTAATAGCTGCCCACCTCTTTATGACCACGCTGCTTTTGTTCTCACAACTGGAGGCAGGCGTCCTCAGCACATGGAAAGGAAATTCGGAGTTCTTCCAGTGTGGTGTTCAGAGACTCAAAACAAATCACTTTCTTTGCCCATGGAAATGGAATTATTTTAAGACATAGTTGTTAAAAATATCCTAGGGTATTTTGCCAAAAGGTGTCTCTTATGTTTAAGAAGCCTTACTTTCACAGGAAAAAAATTGCAGGGTATGGTAGCATGGATGAAATTCCTTCATCTGGCTAGTTCTTTAAGTTCTTTTTTTTTTTTCTTTCACTGACGTAATTTCAACCATAAAACCAATAGCAACTCTTTCACAGAAAAAACCTACCAAGTAATTTAGATCTTACAAAATTTTTGTCACTGAATTAAAAAAGGCTTCTGGCATTGCTTACCTCGCCAGGGGCCTGCGTTGGTGTGGCAGCATTTAACTGTTAAGACCTCATGCATCTGACTTGCAATAGCGCGTAACAGAAACACAACATCACTTTCCCTCTTGGCATTCAGAGTGTCGGTGTGTGTTCACCTCACCCTGTGCTCAGTGAATTAGATGGAGTGATGTCACGTGTTTTATATTTTTTAAATACCTAATTTGTTTTAAATACCTAAGGCTTTCAACGACGTAAATTTTCAGGTTTAATAATTTTGTAGTGAAATGATCAGAGGAGGTTTTACAGCCTCGGATACCCAAAGATAAGGGATGTGAAAATACATGGAAAAGTGACCTTACAATGTGGTGTGCTGCCTTTTCCTTTTAATGTGTACAGAGAAATCCTGAATTAAATGCTATGATTCTGAAAGGCGTGGGTGAGCATATATGTGTGTTTTGTCAAAGGGATGGAGATGCTTTTATTTCCAGTTTTCCCTGCCCTAGTTTTATTCATGACCATCGCTTGTCAGGAGTGCTGTGTGCATCCCGGAGGAGTGCGGTGCTGCTGGGGCCTGAGCTGGCTGCCCTGTGCCTGCTGAAACACCAACAGGCCCTGCTCCTTGCCCTGAGTGTTATTTTGCTGACTGCAGCACTGGCAGGACTATGATTTCCAGAGAGTCCCTGCCGGTAAAGTCTGATTAAATTAGCAGAAAATATTTTTTATTCCAGCTTCTCAAAGCTTTTTTCACTGCTGGGAAACTGAGTTGGATATTGCTCTTTTCCAAAACTTTTTCTGTCGTGCTCTTTCTTGCCCTTTGTTCCAGGCTGAGTGGGAAATCCCTTCTCTTCTGGATGCTCCAGAAAGAGCCAACCACAGAACAGGAGGGGAGGGAGCATGAGCTCAGTATTACTTGTGCTTC
The DNA here is from genome assembly GCF_000695765.1 of Mesitornis unicolor. Lineage (NCBI taxonomy): Eukaryota > Metazoa > Chordata > Aves > Mesitornithiformes > Mesitornithidae > Mesitornis > Mesitornis unicolor. Next base: position 29,388 of record NW_010175150.1, read on the forward strand.
TGACACTAAGAACCAACATGAAAAGGACCTTTCACCAAAAAGCCAGCATGTGGTATGTGTTACTGTTTGAAGAGCCCAAGAGACATGTCCCAGCTTAAGGCTGACACTGCATTAGGGTAAGCTGGTGGAAAGGTGGCCAGGTTTTGACCTCTGGAGGCCCGAGTTGACTGATCCAATATTCCTGCATTTTTGGCCATACCTGTCCACAAAAGAAACCTTCATATACTATAGTAAAAGATTTCCAGTATGAGTCTGGCTGATTACTGTACTACAGAAATCTGAGCATATTTGATGGCCTTCATCTTCTCTTTATCATAGTGTGTTAAGTATTTCACGAACTATTGGAGCTAATTTCAACATGATTATTAGCACTGGAGGTGATACTGAAGCAATAAAAGAGTAATTCCAACAAATGGAACTGATTAAACCCCCACATAGAAGAACAAGGTTTTGGAATACAAAAACATGGTATAAAGTATAATTGTAACGCACAATTGTGTCTTCCAGTGTGCATAGTTTGTATGTCACAATAAACATCTAATTGCTTTTATGCTGGCGTGATGACTAGTAAGTAGAAACATTAGTTGTGGTTTTACGATCTTTATATATACATAATATAATAGATAAGTACTTCAGTGCTGAGACAAAACAACTGTAATATCTATGTACCAAACTTCTGTGAATCTATACTAGAGACTTTAAAATAATTTGATGCCATTTAGTCTGCTGTCATTGGAAGTGTTTGCTTCATAAGGCAGCTGCAGTGTTGACTTTTCCCAGTTCAGGTTTCCTAGCCCATGCTGGAGAGCGATGCTCGTCTGCTGGAGAAATGTTCTAGTACCAGTTGTGCTAAGCAAAGTACTTTGTAAAAGATGCCTGAAGAGTCTCTAGCTGCTTTTTGCAGTTGCTTTTGGGCTTGTTGTTGCTGTAAATGGTGAAGGTGGATTGGGCTGCTCTCTGAGAGGCAGCTGCTCCTCTTGTAGGAAGTTCTGCTTCATTTTGTATGATGAGTGGATAAAGAGCAGGAGAACATCTCTCCTGCCCTTAGTCATAGTGCACCAGGCTAACCTAAGCTGGAGCCAGTGTCACTCAATGAAACAAATTTCAGTAATGCACTGGATCCTTCTGCTACATAGACCAGGACTTCACAGTCTTCTCAAAGACATCTTTGAAATAAGAGTGCATGAAATTAAGGAGAAAACAGTCTTTGATTATCTTAAAATATTTGTGTTGTCTATGTTTTTGGTGTACGCAGCTTGACTAAAGTTACTTGAGTTTTTATTTCCTTCTAGACATTAAAATAACTTGAGAATGTTTTCTTTGGAATTTGGTGATGAAGAAACCCAGCATAAAGAAGCTGAGCTGTCAGCCAAGGATGAGCCTACCTACTTGCATTATCCTTTGTGTGCTTAAGGTGATATCAATTATTCAGAAATACAGACTGAGGGGAGGTGCAGGATTTAATAATTGGGAGGATAGGAGTTGTGTCTGCAGGAGAATTTTAAACACTTGCCAAGACTGGTTTAGATAGGTAGAGCTGGTAACATTGGGTGTGCTTGTGTGAATGGGTTCTTGAGTGTTCAGAGGATAAAAAAATAATACTGTTAGGGCTTAACTGCAGTGGTAATTTCAGAATTACTAATACTAGTGGAGATGAGCTGAGAATGGAAGGAAATATTAAAAATGTTTGCACAGACAAGACCTGGAGCTTCAGGTGAAAGAGAAGCTTGTCACATCAAAAACTGAGAAATGGAGCAAAGTAAATGCCAGGAAATTTGGTGAGTCTCTTGAGATCGCATCAAGCAGAAATCCTGATCATCTGCTGAGGATGTGTTTTGGTTTAAAAATAAATAAACGTCTAGAGCTGTAGAACTCATATCACTTACATATTTCTGTATTAATCTCTTTCTAAGTTATTAACTTTGAAATGTGAAAAATCCTCTGTTCACTGTCTGGATTATTCCTGGAAGTAAATCCTTTGGAAGCCGGTTAGTAAGCTTAGGAGAAAAGATAACAAAGTGCTGGCAACAGCTGTATCCTTGACGGAGGAGCAGAAGCACATCTGCCACTCTTTGATCCGATCTGGCTCATTTTTCTGCTCGTTTGTACAGAGTCTGTCAGTGGCTCTGGAAAGACCACACAGAACTGAATCCAGGAGATCAATGTTGCAGAAACCTTTTCAGAAACACAATTTGTTACTCTTTAAAAGAGAAAAAAAGGACAAGATAAAAATCAATGCTAGAGGATTTCTTGCTGCACCGCTAACCAGCAAATAGGGAAACTTTGGCCTGGGTAGATGTTTCCTTTTTAAAACCTCTCCATAAAATTTCTTGGAAAAGCTCTGTGAAAGAAAGTGTTTCAGGATGTAACTGCCTCACACAGAGTTGTTTCTGATCACCAGACTTGATTATGAGTGTGGCATCTGAGTGTGCCAGAGAGGTTAATTAAACCATGTGATGCTCTTGTAAAGAAATCTGGAGTCAAGCAAAGGGTACCTGGTTTAGATTGTGGTCCATGAACTAAGCAAAGCTTTTGAAAAATCTTGAACAAAATTTTGGTGCAAATAATCCACGTCTGTATTTAGGTGAAAATTCAGGGGGGAAAAAAAAGGGTGTTTAGTAACATTATCAACACAGGCACAACATGTGGTAGAGTTTACAGATGCTTTTCCTCATCTTTTTGGCTCCGTTAGCCACCTAAAGCAGAACCTCTGGGATGAGACTGAAATAGGCAGATTTACAGATGGTAAAAACTTCCATACATGCTCACCAAACTCCTGTGAGTGCAGTGGTGCTCAGCTTGCTTGAAGGCTTTGCATTGTGCTGCCTTTTTGTTCCAAAAGAAATTATAAGGAGGCTGAGGAAAGTTGTGCCTAAAGGTCAACTGAGCACATGCTCCATCCCCTCGAGCCTTCCACAGCCCCCTGCCACGGTATTGGGGACTTCCATCAAGAATTGCAACAAATGCAGCACTGGTTAGCTGTTGGTTTCCTAATCTGGGATATTTACGCTCTCTTTTTTTAGTTCAGCTGCTGAAAGTAATAAAGAATGATTCCTATAAGCTGTGCTTTATAAAACCCTAAGGATTGCTTGTCCACTGAAAGAGCTGTATAAATTATTTGTTCTCTTCTTTCCCTGCTGCTGTAGTGCCAGAGGTATCTAATACTTGGAAATCCCTATTCAGAGAGTTAATGTATCAGACATGCTAATCAAGTCATGCCAGATGGAGTTTATAAATAAACTACACTGCATTGTGTATTCTTAAAATTTGAGCATCAAACATAATTGAAGGCAGTATTTTCCTAGTTTTACCAAAAAAAAACCAACCCAAACTAAACATCACTTCTGTCTTGATTCTGAATTGTGAAGTCTCATCCAATGGCACAGTGGTTGTTAGATGGAAAGTGAGGAATAGTATAAATGACTGCCAACCATTAATTACTAGCTGAAGTCCAAAGCTGATTCTCCCTGAGGAGTGAACAAGATGATCACGAGCCCCAGCTAACCTCCACCTAGCTTCATTTTCCAACAGCAAAATAAGGGATGAGGCATCTCTGAGAACACAGGATTGGTATTTTATATTAGCTCATAGATACCTTGTATCTTCAGTTATGTTAGTGTGCTGCTCCTTAATGTTGCTAGACCTGGTTGCCCTTGATTATCATCTAACAGTGACCGCTTTGAGGTGCTTTAGTTAGATTGTCATCTAACAGTGACCGCTTTGAGGTGCAAATAGATCCTGCCATCTCCTGAAAATAATGTACCTGCCTATCTTGGCCATTCCTCATGCAAAGGGGACATTTCTTCCAGATTTCAGGGAGGAAGCGGTACAGTATCCTATTGCTGACTGCTCCTGGGAGTGTGTAGGCTGTAAAACAGCAGTGGAGTCTTTAATGATGCCGTGGGGCTGTGCCATTTCTGACTTCTGCAAAGAGCCCTTCAGACTTAAGTGAAGCTGTTGTGATACACCTTAAAGGATGCAGAAAATGATCAGTACACAAAGACTATATGCTTTTATTAAATCCTCCAAAGCCTGAATGTGATATAACAATGGAGGGTTTTTTAATTGTGTCTAATTGTAGATAACACGACCTTCTCCGTCACCCCAATTTTAGTCTCTAGGAAAAAAGTAGTCTCCACTGTTTTCTTCTCCTTGTCTCTGATAAGCTAGAAATCTTATTTCTCATGTGGAAATAACACACAAGCACTTTGATTTATATATTTTATAAAATGTTGCATGAAATTCCTGGGTAACAATTTGTTCCAGCATAGAGGGCTTGAAATCCTTGCTGTAGATTTTCTCCATGAAGCAGCTGCTGGTGCTTTGTATCGTGTGGGTGGGTGGATGTGTGTGCTGTGCCTAAAAGGAAAAAAAACTCTAGTCAGATGTCAAAGCAAAAATAGGAGACTTTAGAGATTTAGACTGGGTGGAGGAGGTGGGAAGCCAACTCTGCGGAGATGTTAATTACCTTGGGAAGAAAAAGAACGCAGTGGAGTAGGTGTAGCAGGAGATTTACTTAATAGAATTCACATAATCATGAACCCACTTTTGTTGGATTTAGACAGGTTCGCAGTGAGGGCTTTACAACAGTAATATTTTACCAGAGGAAAAACTGTTATTAGTCTTTTTATTGGGACGGGGGCTATTTTTACATTCCTTTTCATGAAGGAAGACTAGAGCTGTATGGTTTCAGTTTGATGTGTTGGCTTTTGGGGTTAAAGATGAACCTCATCTTTCATTGAATTATCCTGGGGATGCAAGGTGATGCAAGATTTTAAAAAAAGAAGCTATCTGCAACTGTAGAAATGGCCCTTTCCCCCTTTAAGGAAGTGGCAGCTGCAGCATGTGAGATACTTTATCCATAATGAGTGGAACAGCTTCTGTCCTGGTTAACTGTGTAGAACAGAAACTCCTGAAAAGCAGTGGCTGGTCAGGCTTGCCAGCACTGTAGGGGTAAAACAGTGGGCAACCAGAGCAAGGGTCTGGTAGGAGATGTCCTGACCCTGTGCTCTACCTGCCGTCATGCACAAACGATGGAGCGGAGCAGGAGGAAAAGCAAAATGAAGAAATCCAGTGCTCTTCTTAACGTATGTTCACAGTGCTCCCAATCTAATTAATCCATGTCCTCAGCCTGTCCCAGGTAAATCGCTGCCTACGTGTCAGGTGCAGCAGATAAAGCAAAGCTAGAACAAATGCCATTGCTGCTTTCAGTTTTCCCAGGCTTTTAATTTTTTTGAGGACCTTCTACAAAGACATAGCAGGAAGGGCAGGGAGAAAGATTTGATCACATCTTCCAGGCCTGATTTGTAAAACAACTATAATTAATCCTCCTGCATTACAGGTTCCCTGTTTTGGCCAAAGGCTGTTCTTTCTTTGATCCCTAAGTTCTGCACTGCTGTGAGCGTGTCTCTGTGCTGCTCCTGCTCTACAATGTGAGGTGGCCTCAGCCAGGGACTCTCTTCTTTTTCCCTTCATTAGCACTGTCTTGATTAACAATATGTATGTGTGTGCTGACTTTGTAGGACTAGAAATGAGATGATCAGTTTATCACCAGTGACATATTGGTGAAAAGACATTACATGTGAGCTTAGAATCTGTCAGCAGAGATAGGGAGGATGGTAGGTCATGAAGGTGCAAATCAGGGAAATGTAGGTGGGCTAATTCAATGAGGGAGTCGCTGAATGTTTCGAATAGAGGGGAAATTTCTCTGTAGATCCATCCCTGTCTCCTCATCTTTGCATCCAGTATCACAAGCCATTCTGATTGACTTGATGAGCTGGAAGAACCTGCTGAGCCTGTGATAGCTGTGGCCAAAGGATTAGCAGCTTCATTCCCTCTTCAATTCTGTTTTTAGACTGGGATACATCTTTACTGAAGATTAACTGTGTGGTGGGTTGAGGAAATTAAATTTCACAAGGGCTGCAAACTGGAAAGCACATATTCAGAGGTGGGAAAATGAAATGGGAAAGTTATAATGTAGTGAATTCTTAATGAGTAGATCCTATGGCCTTGAGCCTTAGGGCTTTTCTGGAGGTGAGTTTACTTCAGAGTAACAGGTGATGTGAATTTAAAAGGGAAATTCCAGGATAATTCCTAATCTGGGACTTCTGTCCCAGAATAAGTTGCCCTTTTCTGATTTGATTTAGTGCAGTTCCAAAATACATTGGCTAACACTTTCATTAGCTATGTTGTAGCTGTTATTTCGGTCTTTTCCCAGGTAGAGCAGCTTGTGACATGCTGGCTGAATTAGCTCATTGTCCCTTTTGGCAGGTGTCTCAACAGATGAAGCGTCCTGGCCGATTCCTGTGGGTGCGTTGGCCGTTGTCCTTGGGGCTGTGCTGGTGGCCCTGCCAAATGCGCTCTGCAATCGCTGCTCTCCTCCCCATGGAGCTGAGCTTGCTCTTGTCTCTGCTTTTCCCTCTCGCAAACCTGGCAAGCCAGGGCCAATGCGACCAGGGTGTAGTCTGTGAGCCAAGCCAGCAAAGCCCTGTGTGCTACTCCAGCTCCACTCCCTCTGTACTCCAGCCAGCTGACACGCACCTTCACCTCACGCTAATGAGACGATGACTTGGGAAAATGTACTTTCAGGAATCAAATCATCTTTGCCTCTTAAGTGTGGTGCTTTGATTTGGGGAGTGTGGCAGGGGAACCCTTTGTTATACTCAAAGTGTCCCCTAAAAGAAATGGCAGCTGTATACATATGGGCACTGCTCGTACACTATAAGTAGCACAAGCTGCCAATACACTTTTTTCTCCTTCTACGTGCTCAGGTCTTCTGTGACCTCTCCCTGTTTGATTTATTTGGCAGTTGCTCTTCGTGGGAAGGCAGCGGGATGGGTGTGTTACAGCCTGTGAATGTGCCGCTCTATGCCAGCTTATTTGCATTCACTTTTATCTGATGAACATACCCGGTGTGTCTCTAAACGTCTGGAGTAATTTCTGGTTAATGTAGCACTACCTTGTACTGTGAAAATTCTTCTGTGTCATCTTTTAATAAAAATGTAGATCTGTCAGGCTTGTTTTTCTCCCAGAGGAAGTGAAATTAGTATGAGATTCTGTTTGGCTTATGCGGATGTATCAGGCATGTTTGCCATCTGATACACTTGCATGTAGATGAGAGCAGAGGCAGATTTTTTTCAACTGCATGTAGACAACTCAGTCAGTATGATGAATGAGTTTGTTATTCTGTAAGGTGCTTATTATATTATGCTCCTCTTTGCCTTTGTCTTTAGGGAGAGCTCCTTAACCACTTCAGAGATTGATTGCATTTGATTAGAGAGTAGTTTGTCTTTTGAATCCATTATCCTGGATGTAAGTCCACAAGTTTATACCGTTTTCTGATAAAGCCAGAATTGCACCCTGTGTGTATTATACAAATGAGGACCAAGTGCAAAGTTATTTCGTAAGAGCCCATTTGAATTGATGCATGGCAGTCTTATAGAATTGTAATACTGGATTGCAGGTAGGGGTGGGAAAAAGCCCATAGGCTCATCCTGCTGGCAGCAGCTTTCAGATATGCCCTTTCCCTTCTGCACCCTTCTTCTTAACTCCTTCCTTTGCAACTTGAAAATTCTGGCTCATCTTTTAATGAAAAGAAGAGAATTTTCCCAGTTTGGCTGACCGTTCCTGTTGCGATTGATCACAAATGCTTCATCTCCCTTCTGCCCCGGCTGGATGATGGATGTCTGGGAGATGGTGCAGTGGTGGGGAGTCCATTCCTTCTGGTCTTACATAGCCGAGGGTGAGCCAGTTTTGGGAGGCAGATAGGCTTGATTACTTAGCAGGAGCACTCACAAGCCTCGCTTTTCATTGTTCTTTGAAGTCATAATACCCTTTCTTTCTCCTAAACACAACCAACATGATTATTCCCTGATCAGTGTAGTGTCTCTGATCTGAAATGATGACCACTCTTACATGGGAAGTGAACCTACAGGCTGATGCTCCCAAAGTTTAATGTTTCAGCATCTTCCTGTGAGCATGATGGGGTGAGGATGGGGAGAAAGACCTGGTAGATAAGCAAAATGTACCCGCAGTGTACAGCTCCTCAGAACTATTTCCATGAGCTCTGATTTGATCTCCTAAGCTTTTACTTAGGATTTTCTCCGTAGGAATGCAGCATTTCTGAATTGCCTGAGTGACAGAAGAGGATTTAAGGAAAAAAAAGGATAGAGCTGGCTTCCAGGCAGTTTCACTAATTGCAGCTTATTATAAATTTAACAGATGAACTGTCGGTTTCTTGAAGGTGTGTGATCACCACAACCTTTTCTTGGATTCTGCACTGACTACAGAAAAAATTAACCTCTACAGTGCTACGCTAATGTAGTTCATTTCATCGCTCCCCTGGTTTACAACTTGCAGGTTTCATTATTCCCTTCATCATGTCTTTGATAGCATTGGACTATGATCTAAAAGATATGGGTGGGTTTTTGTAATCTATTTGTATTTACTAAATGATTATTGTAAGAAGTTTATTCTTCTTGGAGTCTGCTTCCAGGGAGTGAGGCTTTTTGCCTTTCAGTAAAGTGGGTCATTTTATTAGTTTTTCCCCACAGATGTTTAGTTTGATAGGCACAGTAGAACTGAAGTAATACTTTTTATCACTTGAAATTTCTGGGTATTTCAGAGCTTCTACAAATAAATTCCGTAACTTGAGAAGCTAAACATTTGTAAGTAGTTCATCTGCCTGATGTAAGATTTTTAGAGAAGAAATATACATATAGCACTTTCTTTAAAGTTTTTGGAAAGCATCCTGACTTTTCTGGATTGGTGATAGCTTTTCCTCCTGTTCTTGTGACTCGCTGTATCATGCAATCCTGGTATCATCATACTCCGTTTGAGCTGTCAAAACCCTACATAAAATCTTTGATTTTTTTTTTTAATTGAAATCTCTGAAATTGCACTTGGATTTTATATTGGCTGCATTTCTGTTGTGTGATTTAGCCAGAGGAGAGCTTTTCTGGACAGCTTTGCTTATACCTGTCAACTGGCCATTCAAAAAGATGTTTTGACTCTGAAAAACATCTGTTTGTGTTGGCCAGCACTTGCCTGCCCCGCTTCTTCCCGTGCAAAAAGCAATCAGGAGCTTCAACCACCTGGCCTTCCTCTGGTTTGACTGTCAGCAGTAGGAAATGATAGGAAATGGTGTTGTTTTGTGCAAGTGATAACATGAAAAGGGAACCACTGAAGTTGAGCAATCTCAAAGAAAGCAAATAAAAGCATCAGCACAGAGGTCAGAAGTTAGGGAGAGGACGGAAAGAAGTAAAGATCTTTCCCTGGTAAATTTAGTTCCCTCTTTTTGCTAAATGTAAATGATAGCTTAGGAAAAAAAAATCTGCTTGGAATACACAGTAAATGATGTTGCCAGGATACTTCCTGATCATGTTAATTAAACTGTCCCACAGATTTGGCTTAATTACTGCATGATTTGCATATTGGAAATGATGGTACGCATTACTAAAGAAAGCTCCTGTTCTGTTAGCAGAAAGAACATTGTGCATGAATTAATTTCCAGGGGAAGGAGTCTCTAGACTCACATAATGATGTATCTTGAAAATAAAGTTAAGATTTTTGATAATGAACTGGCATATATCTCATTCCTTTTCACAAGATTACATTTTATGCTTGTTCCACTAAGCTCCTTAGAGACCTCATCCCAACAGCATTCCTCTTGTTGGCTATTTCTTTAATTAGAAGAAGCACTGTTGCTTTCAGGGTTGCTGGTGGTGAAGCAGATGTTAGTTAACTTGTGTAATGTAGCAGAATCTTGTCTTGAAGGGGCCCACTTTTTCTACTGCACATGTATTGTTGGTGATGCACTTCATCACCCTCCCAGGTTAAACTTTTTTGCTGCTGTTGTTTTAATTTCTGACATGTTTGTGACATCCTACTGGTGAAGGCCTGAGACCAAATGGAGAAATGCAGGAATAACTCTTTGCTCTTGCAGTCTGAGGGCAGGTGTTGCTGGTGGACTCCCTGCTTGGAGGCCTCAGTCCATCCCAGGTGCCTGGCGGGGCGCTGGGTGTAGCTGTATGCCTTTGTAATGCTGAAAAAAAGAGGACTTTGCATCTGTGTTTCTGCCAGGGAAATTTCATAGCTCCTATCTCTGCTGTTGCTTTGAGTTCAGTGACATTCCTGCAGTTGGATTAAGCTGCAGGACCGTGACAGTGCTTTGGCAAAAGAAAACAAAACAAAAACATCAAAATTCCTGCATGAGGTAAGATAAGATAGAAATTGTTTGGGGAAAAAATCTTCTGAATACGGCAATTTCCCAATTTAGACTGCTAATTGCTTTGGATGATACCGTTGCTAGGATATGCATTTCCGATGTGGCTTCTACTTCTTAATTCTTTTTTGATGTGTTTTGAAACAGGTGATCATAAACAGCACAATCACACCTAACATGACCTTCACTAAAACATCGCAGAAGTTCGGCCAGTGGGCAGATAGCAGAGCAAATACCGTGTTTGGTTTGGGCTTTCCCTCCGAGCAACAGCTGACAAAGGTAACGGGACTCGCTGAATTTCTGCAAAGACTGTCTTGTTTCTTATTAATGAAGAATCATATCTGTCCATCTGACCTCTTCTGAGCTGCATGCTTCTGCAAGTCCTTCTCATCCGTGCAAGTTGCCCATCTCCTGTAATTACCTGGTGTCTGTATATACAGAAGCAGGCAGCATTGCAAGCTTTGTCAAAACTAAAAATGAAATCTGACCATTGACAATAGTATTAGCGAGATGATCTCAAGAGTATTTTGCCCAGCATGGCCTAAAGGATTTGTGTTTTCAGATGTTTACAGAAAAACGACCTGAATTCTGAAGTATTTTTGGCATCTCCCTGCCTGTGTGCTCATTTCAGCTGAAAGCAACACCAAAAAGCACTGATATGCTTGGACTGCCTAATGTGTCTGAAAGAAAAGATTTGTTGTCCAGCCTCAGAAATGTGTGTTTTGATGATTTTTTGCCATTGATAGCTAACTAAGGTAAAGCAGGTGCCAGCCTTTGGGGCTTGGTGGTTGTCCTGGTTTTGCAGATACTGCTGTCAGTGGGGCCATGCTCTCAGGTGGCTTGATAAACTGATCTGTGTTAAAATAATACTGCATTTTTGGCATTTCAGCTCAGTGGTGTGATTCACAGCCATGACCCAGGGTGGTTTTATCACAGACCTGAGGAGCAGGCAGTGAGTCGTGGCAGGGACAGGGAATGAGTAGCCGGGGAAGTCTGACACCAGGTTTGCTGGCAGAGCTGTGTCTTGGAGCTGCACCCTGGCCATGGATTTGGTATTAGTGTAATGTTTTGCTGGACCAGGGACTGGCTACAACAGCAGGCTTGTAAAGTCTAGAGCTGCCTCTTGTCGTGAATAACCAGCAGTTTAAAATACATCCTCTGTCATTAGATCAGTGGTCCTGCCAAGTGCTCATCAAGCAGCTGAGATGTTTATGTAGTAAAAAATCCCCTTACTTATCTAACACATAGTTGACATTTGAAGCATGGCCACTTGGCACTGGGTTTTGTCAGCCAACATTGTGTCCTTGGGCATAGCACACACTCTCTCTTGTTGCTGTCCTCTTATGTGCTTTGATATGAGAAGAATCAGGAGAATGAGGTTTCCTGTAGTGTCTAAAATAGCAAAGCAGATCATCAACTGAATCATTACAGGAATTTACTTTACTAAATCTGTCTTACTGAGTTTTTGCAGTTTCCAGAGAATTGCATTTTTTTGCAACTATTTCTTAAGGGTAAATCATATTTTACTTTTCAGTAATTCAGTATTCTTGGATTTGGGATGTCCATAAGGGTGCCATGGCAATAATCTGCTCTTCTGGGATGCTAAGACCACCTAAGAAATCACATGCAAAACTCTTTTTTAAAAATGAGATGCTACTGGTTATTGTGTTTTATGATGCTTACTCAAGTGCTGAGGACTGCTCATTTCACCTGTGCATATTCTCCACTCCTGTGACAAAGAGGTGTTCACGGTAACTAATAAGTAGTAGTAGGTTGGGGTTAAACATGTGTGACGTCTGGCGTGATGCTGAGGCTGACTCAAGAGATGAGAGAGATAACAAGGCATGAGGTACATTTGAAGGTCCTTGCACCCTAATCAGATTTTACCTTGTTCTCCAAAGCTGTCAAAACATATACTTAGAATAAATTTAATGCTGGTATCATAAAGCAGCTCTTTAATGTTCATGTGGCCGGACTAAAGCTGATCTGAAAAACACATAGTGTGGCCACAGGGGCCTCGGCACCAGCTGTGTTTCTCTCCAGATCGGTTTGTGCATCTGTTTGCACTGCAGGATCTGCTGAAGAGCCCATTGCCGATAATACAGCCTTCTACTTGCAGGAAAAGCTCTCTAAATCAGCAGAAAGACTTCTTCTGGTCAGAAAATTGAAGGGGAGCTTAAAGGGAGCAGTTCTGAAAATGGCTTGAGACATTGTATTTTAAAAAAAAAAAATCTGACAGTTACCTATCTGGAAAATGTTAGAAAACCTGGTTTATTACCACCTTGCAAAGCAATGGGACAAAGATATCCTTATATCATCCCTGCTCCTCAGTTTAAAATTATTGAACCATTAGTCCAAAAGATCAGAGATGGTGGAGAGAATACAGATATGTAAGTGTACTGGGAGTAGTAAAATCAAGTTTCATTTTATGTTTATATCATTATACCCTTATAAAAGATAGAAATTAAAGCTTGCCAGTTTTACTGGAAATAATTAAAGCTTTTAGTCAGGAGTTGGAAGGACGCACTAAAAACTCTACTAAACCAGAGATCAATAGCCCTGGCTTAAAATAAATAAGTAAATGAATGAATAAATAAATAAAGCTGTAAAAAGTCTGCTGAAAACAATGAATAATAATGAGACATAAGAAGAGGTTAGCACACCTAAACACATCTGCATTTTTAAGTATATTGGTTGGCCTAATAAAAGATATTGCCTCTTTCTAATGCCTTGCTTCTCTTGAGAAACTTCAGCATTAATCCATACCTATAGGGAAAAGCAGTTCAAATTAAACATGAGCCATTAATGAAAATTGCATTCAGTGACCTAGTAACCTAATTACCATTTACATTGATTTGAAGAATCCCAGGGCTTAAAGTTAATGTCCTACTCAGGGTCCTTTTCCCCTCTTGCAGAACTTGCTGACCCTCCTTTCCCCCCTTCCCACTCTGTGCCTCAAAAAGTCTCAAGACATTATTCAAACATTGCTGCAGCCAAATCGAAACAGGAATGAAAAGAGAATTAATGGTGTGCCTGGGTGTGATGAAGAGGCAGGGCTGGTGCTGTAAAGGTAGTGATGTGTTCTGCACATGAAGCAGTTAAGTAAAATTTCTGCTATCATTCAAGATGCTTCAATGCAGACGTGCTATCTGGGGAGCTGTAGGTAGTCAAGGGCATAGGGACAAAGATTTATACAGGTGAGAAACCCAGTAAACCCAGACTTTGCACATCATAAAGCAACTGCATCCAGTGTCTGGGGAGCACTGGACTTTATTTCTCTGCGTGCGTGCACATTATGTGTGCGGCATTTGCCAGGCACTGTGTAGTAGGGGAGAAAGCTCAGAGCAGAGCCTGCCCCCAGCACGCAACACAACCCCCACAGTCCAACCAGCTTCAGTGCTGGCAATGTCCTTACTGTGCTGGAGCAAATTACTGCCCACTTTCTGGAGTAAATAGCCTTGTTTGCTGCTCATGTGCCTGATACTGAGGGTTCATCCAGAGAAAACCGCAGGCAAAGCAATGTGTGCATTGTGGGTCAGGGATTGGTGGTGGTGACCAATGGGACCATCGCATCACCCAGCCTTCTGCAAGCCGAGAGGGCGATGAAATATTTATGAGACTGCTTTGGGTGGGAGCAGCTGTTTCATCTATCTGACACTGGCACGGTTTGTCAGAGGGAGACGTGACAAGTTATGCCAGATCAGGAGCTTAAAATTTACACACACAGAATAATGCTTTTTAATGTACAAAATGTTAAGAAGGTCTATTTCAGTATATCTGTATTTCTGCAGGTGACAAGCAGGCTCCAGATTTGAACAGCCTTTAAATAACTTGTGCAATGCACAGTAGCATTTTGAGACCCTATTAAATTTAACTGGCCAAGACTCATAATCAAACAGGGCTCATGGGCTGCTGCAGCCTTGGACTGAAATGCTTCACAAGTGTTGGTAGCCACCAATATTTTCCATTTTGCAGCTTGGTCTCACAGCTTCCTGTGGCATGGGAAGATGTGTCATGTAATCCATGGTGGACTATTGGAGTAGTGTTTAGTTGGCATCTCTCCTACTCCAGTGGTTTTTTTTGCTGATTTTGGAGAACTTTTTGCTTAAGGACAAGGATGGAGGAAAGGGAAGATGAAAGGAGTGAAGATAGGTGGAGAAGGAACATGATGAGTTTGTTTGTTTGTTTGTTTTAGATATTTATATATGCATTGACTTTCGAGACCACATTCACCACGTTTTCATTTACTACACAGAAGATTATTTCACCTTTTAACTAGGAATTTCACATTTAAAAAGCATTCCCCAATTTTGCAATGGTTTGATAGCTCAGAGATCTTGGCAGTGGCACGTGATTTTTTTAGTATCAATTGTTTGTCAGTTATTGGTGTTTGGGACAGAAGAGATTGGTTACTGGAGAGAAAGCATCTCTCTAATTTCTGCCAGTGCTTAGCGGCTGTGGCCATGCCATCATTCTCGGTGACGGCCTTGGGATCTGGGCAGCTTCAGAGATGCGTGGTCTGCTGCTGTAGCAATTAGCGTTGGTAATGCTACACAAGTTTGGGCTGTCACCATTGCGTTGCTGCACTCAGAAGAGTAATCAAGAGAAAGGCTTTAATTTCATAACAAGCCAAGTGATCTTCTGTAGCTTTCAGAAGTAGGCTGTGAGTAAAGTCTAGCAGGTATTAATTAGCTAAGAATAAGAAAGCAGCAGCAGCAGAAGTCTTTATGGACTGACTGTTTCCAAGTGTGTGTGGTAAACAAAAACCAGAGACAGTCTTTCACCACAGTTACAGCTGTCTTGAAGTTTGTAACAAAGATAAGAGTGAAGGGTAATATTTTGACTCTTGAAGCCAAAGATCTGTCACTAAGATGATGAAAAATTATTGGTACTTGTTTCTAAAAGCAAATGTGTTAAATACACATATCGGTAAACTAGAGATGTGCCTGAAGTCTATTGTGCAATGAGATCATTATCAGTTTTATGTTGAAGATTAGCTTTGCCCAGTCATATACAACTTTTTATTATGGAAATGTGGAAAAATGTCCTTTTCTTCTCAGCTCACATAATTTTTCACAGCAGTCTCCTGTGTGCTTTATGAAGATAGCTGCAAAAATAAAATTTGATAGATCACTTCCAATTCTTTTTGTCTTTTCATATTTCATATAGTCCATGAAGAACCCTCATAAATTTTTCATACTTGCCTGTAAAGATTTATTGTAAAAGAGAGACTCAAACCAGCCCTTTACTATTGCAACAAACCCAAGTGTAGAG
This sequence comes from Mesitornis unicolor, assembly GCF_000695765.1. NCBI lineage: Eukaryota > Metazoa > Chordata > Aves > Mesitornithiformes > Mesitornithidae > Mesitornis > Mesitornis unicolor. The sequence goes on from NW_010175150.1 coordinate 44,884, forward strand.
CTTACTGTTGATACAATATTTTAGAAATAATCAGTTTGTTATAGCTGTTTTGTCACAGCAGGAGATACATTTTGTGTAAAGTTCGAGTTAAGCCACTTAAGGCAAAAATGTAATGTAGTTGTTCCTAATGATCTTTATAGAGCTACAAAGGTAATCAAGTCATTTGTGTGTGTAGTGACTGCACATGCCATCAGGTCCCAACTGCTGCCATCAGTGAGGACACACTTTGCATATGCAATTTCAGCTGTTGTTTAGAAAACAGCTGGATTTGAGAGCTCAATCTTCAGTCATAAGCATCGTCACAGATCGTAGTCTTCAACCGAAGTTTCACTCAGCTTTGAGAATGTGCTTGTCCTTGGGATTTAGGAATGGTGTACATGTGTTTGTTTTGAATTTCCATTTGTGTATATTACACAAAATACAGGTGCCTCCACATATAGATCCAGAATTTTCTTAGACCAGTTGAAGATTTGTTTTGTCAATCTTTATAGTCCCATTATTTTACTGATAGCATGCTAAATACCTGCTGTAAATCTAGAAGTTAAAAGATAAGTTTAGTGAGTGGATAATGATTCTTCCCATTTCTTGACTAGGAAATGTGATGGTTTTTTTCATGCTTTTATTTACAATTTTGTCAAACTGTTCTGAATTATCTGAGGATATAATGGCAATCCTTTTATTCACAAACTGTGCAAAAAATTCAGCTATATTTATATTCTTACTTCTAATATGTCTTCTGTTCTAGCATTTCAAGTCCTGTGCATGTCTTATGAGGTCATTTGCATGCTTTAATTTAATTGACCTGCTCTTAGGAAACATGTCTTTTATACTTTCAGTTTTAACAGACTGTCATCACCGAGTGAAATGGAGGAAGAGGAGGAAGTAAACAAAACCAAATCAAACCAGAAGATGCTAATAGCTCCTTTTTCTTCATGGGTTTTCATTGTGGTTGGCCAGAGCTACAGAGGTGTCTCCCTTTTAGAACACTCCTATTCCTTTTGAAAGAATCTCACTGCCAAAGAATTAAAATGTTCTTTCTTGACAAAAATTGTAAATTATCAAAATTACATGCTCACTTTTGGAGGTCTATTAACCACATAAAGACAGTAATCTGAATCGTTTAATAGATGATAAATAATTTTAATAAATATCTTTCAAACTTTTTCCAGTTTGCAGAGAAGTTCCAAGAGGTAAAGGAGGCTGCCAAACTAGCAAGAGACAGATCTCAAGAGAAAATTGAGACCTCAAGCAATCATTCCCAGGTTTGTAATTTAGCTTTAATACCTGTATGCATACAAGAAAAATAATTTAAAGTTACATTTTCTAATGGACTGTACCAGCTTCTGGCAGCAAGCTTAAAGTATGTAAAATGAAGATTGCCAAAGGTAATTGTCAGCTTCTGGACATTAACATTGTCAGAGGAATATTTTTCATCCATCCATGCTCTTTGCCTTCATTTGTATCTAATTTTTTCAGCAGTTCTTAAGCTGCTATAACTCTTTTAATAGCAGGGAAAGCTATGCAGCCTTTGATTTGTACTGTTACACGTAATTTGGGTCACTGGAAAGTAAGTCAGTGCAGTGCTTCAGCAGACAGTAAATGAGATTCATTGAGATACTTCTTTTCATCATCTGTTTGCCGGTGGAGAGACTGACTTTGTGGCTGTAGCATGTTTCATTGCCTGGCTGTGAAAAATGGGAAGCTGTGGTGTGGGATCAGAGGCAGTGCTTTAGTGAGTGGGTGGAAGAAGCTTGTGGTGTGTATTTGTACAATACACTTCTCTAGACAGCACACCTTGATACAGCCAAGGGCCTCCATGTCCAGGGAGACCTGCATTTCTTACACATGAGGAAATTGAGTGTTGTCCCACTCTCTGTATATAATGAATGATTTGGCTGCAATTTCATATGCATTGCATTAGGGAAGAATGAAGCCTGTTCAGAAGGTGTTCTTGGCATGGGCTAATGTTTGGAGGAATGTTAGACGAATTTTGGTCAGAGAGAAATTCAGCTGCATGATCAGAAAAAAGTTGCTGAGTGCTCTTTGTCTTGCAACTACCTCCTTTGAGGGCTCCACAGATATCTCTGAGAGGCTGACTTTGGATACTCATTTTGTTGACGGCTTTGGTCATGACTTCATGCTTGACTTTCTTTGTTCTCTGTTGGTGATGAGCACCAAGCAGTGTGTGAATGGTATTTCTTTGGAAGAGCAGTATCTTCTTATTTTTCATTAGACTTAGTGTGCTCTGGGTGCACTGTTTTGTTTCATTATCTTAAAAAAAATAAATGACCTTTAGAAAACACAAGCCTTGTCAGTCAAAATGCTTTAAAAATTCTTTTAAACACTTTAAGCTTCCATTTTATGTATTATTATAATTTTTTCATTTTTTTTTAAACAGACCAGCTTTGCAGCCAAGATGTAAAGGTTGTGTTTGTTACCACTGTTCTGCCAGAAGAGCATATGCAGCCTAGGTCTCAGCAGAGTGGTGTGGGATCAATATTACAAAGAAACGGGTGTTGGGATGTTGCAGGACTTGCAGGAGATGCCCAGTGTACATTTGTGTGTTGTGCTGCAGGAATCTGGACGTGAAACACCATCTTCCACTCGAGCCTCTAGTGTGAACGGGACAGACGATGAGAAAGCATCACATGGTGGTCCTGCTGAGGCCCATCTCAAGTCTGAGAATGATAAATTAAAAATTGCGCTAGCCCAAAGGTGAAGTTCCTTTAATACCTAAATTGCATTGGAAAAGCTTGCTGTAATTATCTGATGACTAATGATATTAACAGAAGTTATTCAAATGTAATTGCATTAATGTAAAAAGATGCAGCAGAATGGATGAATGAGCAGATTTTTGCAAGTACTTCCCGGTATCCAGTTAAGAGATTTACCATTTAGTATTTTCCTGATCTAGTTCATGATGAAGTAAGATCTCTTTTATTCTGCTGATGCCAACTCTTATAACCCCCTTCATTTGTGAAGTTTTAGAGCTGCAAGAAATAACATTAAAGTCATGGGGGAGCAATTGCTACTGATAATGTGTGAAGCCAGTCTCTTCTTCCTCTTGGAGTTGGCTGCATTTATTTTGATGAAAAGAGATATGGACATTTAAAATTATAAAAGGGAATGAATTTAAATGTAAAAAGTTGAAATGAGAAACACGATTTCACCAGACTGATTAGAGATCTTAGGGGGTTGTTTCTAAAGCTGTGGACAATGCCCCTTGAAGTCACACTTTTTGCTACTTGTTTTGATAAATTATTTGAAAATGCTGCGAAGAGTAATTTGCAGCTGTAGTGAAAATACAGGTGTTGGAATATGTAAAGTTACCACATTAAAATAGAATAATTCTCTACCGGGATCTTGCCTTGTCTGTCTCTTGCACGTGAATATATCTGTGAATGGAAGGCAAATACACCAGGATCAAGCTACTCTTAAGTAGCTATTCAAAAAATAAGGCAGCAGCAACATTAGCAGCATTACTCAGAGAGCAATTCTAAGGTTGCATATATTATATTTGCAGTAGATCATCTCTCTTCATTGACATTTCAGTAGCACAACCTATTTCGAATCATAACATTTGCTTGTGCCTCCTGCTGAACAAGCAGCAACTAGCATGTAGAGAGCTTCAAAGCCTTCCTTCCACTCGCTCTCTAATCTCATCCTCTACACTGCAGCTTGAAGCTCTGGGGAATGAGTAGTTTAATTCTTCAGCATTATGTAAAACTTCTATATTTAAGACTGAGCATTAAAAAAAAAATCAAACATACGTAAGATTACCCCCCTGACATCTTCTGTTCTGAATTATTGTACTGTTTGCAAATGTGTAGAGTTGCTTTGTTGCATGGGTACCATGTCCCCAGGCCCATCCCACAGTGGGTGCTCAGCAAGGCACAACCACACAGCTCTGGAGGTGTGGACAGACTGTGCAGGGTGCTGGAGTAAAACTCCTGTTTGCAAACAGTGGAGATCTGTCAGCTGTCAGCTTAACCCTACAGCCTGCTTTGACAGCAGGACTTTTGTTCCAGAGGCACAGGTCACTGTCACTTAGCTTCTCCTTAGGCAGGCAGTGGCTAAAGGCAATTACATGCATCTGAGTATGCTTGATCTTATAATAACAGACTATTGGTAAACCCACACCACGGGTGGATGAGTTTGCAATCAGGTAAGAAGTAGTGATACGCAGGATTGTAAACTGAAGCCACTTCATGGCACCTTGGTTTTTCTTAGTTCAACCAATGTGAAGAAGTGGGAGACAGAGCTGCAGACGCTGCGGGAGAGCAACGCCAGGCTGACCACGGCGCTGCAGGAGTCTGCGGCCAGCATCGAGCACTGGAAGAAGCAGTTCTCAGCCTGCAAGGAGGAAAACGACCAGCTCAGGAGCAAGGTAGCAGAGCATACCCACGGGAGAGCTGTCTCTTCAAGTTAGCTCCCCCTGCCATTGCTCTTTTTCTTGGATTTCTGCTGCTTTATCTTTGTGTGTGTGTGTCAGGAGATGGATTTTGTCCTTGAAAGGGAGGTGGATTGGAGGGTTAAGGCAGCTGCTTTCTTTTGCACCCAGTGGGCATGGAGGTTCAAAGGGCCGAGGATCAGCAGGAGGACTGGTGCTGCTGCATCACGTGAAGCTCCCTGCCTCTTGATTTGGGAGACTTGGTGTCAGCAAGGGTTGCTGGCTGGGGTAATAAAACAGAAAGGTTTCAGAAGTAGGAGTGCTATTGCATATCCTTCTCAAAGCTCACTTAAATAGTGCCAGGTGATGGATGAGCAGAAGGCAAGGTTGTGGCCTGGTTACCCACAGGAAACCAAGCTGGGAACCACTCAGAAGCGAATCCGCACAATGGGCAGGGGGACGAGGACATCAGTTATGTCCTCAGCTCTGCAGGCTGTGAGCAGGGTCCTACAGTGCTAATGCTTATCTCATGGGCTTATCTCACCAGTAACCTGCCAAGAGGCATTGTCAAAAGCATTTCCCCTCAGTTACTGAGCATAGCATTTCTCAGCAGCTACAGCAGAGAACAATTGAGAAGTTTAAATTTTTAAAGCCTCAGTTTAGAGTAGTCATTGGTACTGTCCGTCAAATAATAATGTGCCATCTGTAACAGCCCCACGGAGGGTTGACACCAGCCTAAGCACAAGGAAGCTTGATTTCCGAGTGCCGCTTGCAGGGATAATTTCACTCTGGACCCTTTCCCTGCTCGCTTAGATGGATTACTGTGATGTTTGGTGTAGAGATCAGATTATATCAGTCTGGTGAGGACTTTTTTTTTCGTTTAGTGTTTGCTTTCAAAGGGGGGAAGGAATTTCGTATCTTTGTATGTCAGTAGGCTGCAAATAGTATTTCAGCATTGGAGGTGGCCTGGGTTGCCTGTTGACACAGAAATCCCATGTGGAGCAGCCTTTTCCCCAGGCAGATAATCTCTCTATTTGCATGTATTTTAGGTGTGCACAGTGACAATTCAGAGATCAAACCAGAGCTATATTAACTGATGTTACATTAATACATTAATATTAGTTGTGACATGATTTGGTTTCTACTTCCAGTCTCTTTTGGACGGGGAACATGAGAGACTGGAACAGTATGTTATAAGAACTTAACGTGATTTACAGTGTAGAGTTTTTACTTTTCTGTACTGTTGCAGAGAATATTTGTTCTCATTAACATTAATTAATGAAACATGCCACATCTCAGTAGCTGTAGCCTAGATATGAAGAGATTATTAAAACACTACCTTACTACAGCTGCAGAATCATCATACCAGTGACTGGCCAGGCTGTGCTGCAATGCTGTCTGTATAATATGCTGTCTTTTTCTATACAGAGAGGTTTTTCTGAGTTTTTTCCCCCAAGTAGGTTCCTTGCTCGGCACTCACGTTGCACCACTGCAGCGCCCTGGGAAGTTCCTTCTCGTTTATTAATTGGGTCAGAATTTTTTGCATATTGCTCTACCTTCAAATGAGGGAAGTTATAATCCCAGAGCAACGTGAAGCTGAAAATGAAAATACATACTTTAATGAGCTGGCCCGTCGGCCTGTGAGAAGTGCGTCTCCTGGGAGCTCAGTCCAGAGCTTGCAAGAGGAGGTACGGAGAGCAAAGCACGTCCCTGGGCGAGAGAACAAAGCGGCGTACGTTGCTCTGAACTGGTTCTCACCCAAAAGTTTTGATGTTGTGTCCCTCATACTTCAGCTAGAATAATAAGCAACCGCTGAGGAGGCAAAGCTGGGAGCACTGGAGAGATTTCTTCTGCTTGCTGTGTTAAGAAAACCTATCCCTTATAGTCTTGTGTTGGTTTCACAGAAATGAAGTGTGGATTTTTATCCCCAGCCCCACTTATTTTAGCAGCTTATTCTTGAGTAATTATATGAGATACTGTGTGAGAGAGAATAAACACAGTCCCGGGGCTTCCTAGTGGATGTGTAAATTAGCTCTTTTTAAGGAAAGAAGCGATAATTTTGTTGCAGTGAATCAAGTGCTATGATCTAGAAAACAGATACATGGCAAATTAAAGTTGTCTGTGCTTCCCTCTCCTCAGTGGAGCAATGGCCATTTACATCAGCTGTGGTCTGCCTTAAACTTCCAGAAATCTGAAAAAGTTCACCTCATGTCTCACATTTCTTAAAGATCGAAGAACTGGAGGAACAGTGCAATGAAATAAATAAAGAGAAGGAAAGAAATGCGCAACTGAGTAGGCGTCTCCAGGAACTGGAAACAGAACTTCAGGACAAAGAGCTGGTAAGTTCCCTCAAGACAGAAGTGACATACTTTAGAGTTCAAGTGGTTCTGGCTGCTTCTCACTTGGGGTGTAGATGTATGGACTGGCTCACCTACAACCAGAAGAAGCCTCATATCTCAGGGTCTCAACCACTTCCAGATTTTCCATGTACAGCTCTTTAGCAGTAGTTTGCTAGAGTTCCTCAGTCTCGATTTCATGATGTGTTACGTGTTGTGACAGCACACTTTAATATTGCAATGTTAACAAACACGATACTTTTATGTACATGACAATTTACTCCTAATAGAAGAGCTGGAATGGTGAAACAGGTTGCCTAAAGCCAGACAGACCTACGCTGAGAACAGAGTTTTGGTTGCCAGTCTCCATGTCCTGAATTCCTGCAGACATCAAGACCCTCAGTAGAAGACATAATTTACAAAATAACTTGGTATTTGTGTAACAAGTCCTGTTTCTTTATCTGGATGGCTTATAGTCTTCAGCTTTGCAGTTTTGCAGTCTCCCTCTGATCTCAAGATTAGTGCCAAGGGTGAGAAATTCAGATTCATTTAAAGTACCTTGGTTTGTCATTTTAGACATACAGGGTGTTCATTTTTCTAAGGAGAATGATGTTGATGGCTTGGAGCCCCCGAACAGTGAAGAAAATAATGAGATCCTTGGTTTTTTTCTTTGTTACAGTGACCAAATGCACTGTGCTGGCTGAAGGGAAAAAGCTGTCAGCAGGTGCAGTAAAGTTTGCCATGTGCCATTACAGCATCTCTGCTGGTGCTCTTAAAAGCAGTGCTGTTAAGAGATTTTAAGATGGCACAAGGAGATAGTTTAGGGAGATGGATTTTGATGCACTGTTACAATACGTTTTTCAGCCCCATATTTCAAAGGAAAATGTCATGCTTTCTTCACAGCCTTTCTGTGGTAATAGCATGTATAATAACCCTTATTCTCTGCCAGTGTTTTCCTCAAGATTCATCTTTTTTATGGTACCAAATGAACCAGAAAATTGATTGACTTGTGAATATTACATGTCTGTCTTCCATTTACACTGACGATATACTGACTTGTTTTCAGACTGCATACTTACATTAGCAGGTTCTTGATTAGGTCTAAACCCCACCCAGGTGGGGTTACTTACCTTTTCCTTGTTTGCAATCCAAACCAGCATGAAGCCTGCTCGTGGACATTGCTGTGTAAGAGGAGCTGCTGATATCCTCTTCATGAAGGAGAGAGAAATTTAAAGACATGGGAGTCAGGACTTTGCTATCTTGTGAAATATTTACATATATACCATATGCTATGTGCCATACACCATATAGAGTAGGTATATAAATATGCACATACCGTATAAGACTATATATAGTAATTATATAGTACAGTAGTGTGTATTTATAGTAAATATATATAAAATATAATATCTTTATATATATATATGTGAGCCCTCAGGCATTACTTATGTATATAGAGATATATATTCATAGGAATCAGGGGACTTAAGAAAAAAGGTAATTGTCTGGTTCTGTGGAAGAGCTTGACTCACAGATTCTGTTATACTTGTACGGTGCTCTGCATTCACCTGTTGGGGGAAGAAATCACATTTCGTGGACAAGAAATCTGCCTTTCAAACAGGGCTGGTTTTGCTATCCTGATGCCAGTACAGCTCAGAGAGGATATACCCCTGCTTACTGTTGAGACCGTCACCTGCATGGCCAGTTTCTGGAGGAGGCGAGTTTCTCTTGGACTTGCAAATGTGCTTTTCAGATGCTCTGACAACCTTCTGTAAAATATACAGGCTTCCCTCGAGTCTTTCCCTGCTACCCACACCGCTGGTGTTCATTTGTGGTGTTAATGTATTCAGATCTCTTATTTTCCATCAGAGACATGATCTCCTATCAAGTCACATTGCTCTTTTCATTAACTCCTTTCAGCTGGTCCTCTCAGTTTTGGTAGCAATGACAGAACTGAATACAAATTTTGGTGGAGAGGTGGGGGCGGGTCCTCAGAGCTGTACAGTGCAGGAAAGCCCATTACAGCTGTGCTCTGTAATGATGCCTCTATATATTCACCTCGTAATGCCATTGACTCTTTTTTTTGCTCCCATATATCATTGAAAATTCATGTCCAATTTGCTCTTTGCTACTATCTATAAATTGCTTGTAGCATTACAGCCCTTCAGATTTCTCTGTTGTTGAAAATATTTTTTGCATAGGTGTGTGTTTTAGGTTAGGATTTCATTAATATAATTAATGGTATTCATGCTAGTTTCATGCTGGATTACATTGTCTGTCTTAGAAATACAAAGACAAATGTATAGTTCAAAAACATATTCTAGCAGAAAATGAGCCTGTGTTTTGGAATGCAGACATGCTATTTTGATTATTTTACATCCAAATACTGTGCAGAATACAATAAAATATGCAGAGTAATTTCATATTCTCAAGTTTTCATTATGTTTTAAATTGAAGCTTGCATTATTTTTTTCTTTTACATTTTCAAAGGAACTGGAAGAGCTGCGAAAGCAGGGTGAAGTCATACCAGAGCTAATGTCAGAATGTGAATCTGTATCTCAACAATTACAGGTACAGTTTAGCAATGAAATTAATTTTAAAATAGTGGATATATTTATTTTCCTTCTCATAACTATATGCTTTTCTCTGTACAGACTTCAGTGTTTGAAGGCAAAAGAACTCCAGTTTGTAAAAACAAAAAAATGCTAATTACATGCAAAATACATTTTCCCCTTCCCAGCACAGGAGTAATTAAATAGCTCCATTTCTTTGCCTCGCTGTTTGCAGAATTTGGTTTGCCTGGGATCACATTGCATCTGCCTCCTGCAGATTCCAGACTATCCCATATCCAATATTTCTGCTGCTCTGGGCTGGTGGAGCCGCTCCGCAGCCACGTGTGTCAAGCGGCGCTCCAGGACCTGCGGCTAATTGTCGCAGTGGCACCAGGGAACGCTTTGTGGAAAGAAGCAGATGAGTGTAGCTACACAGCACCAGGGAGAAAAGTTCACCTGAGGATGCATTTAGCCACTGCATCATTCCTTTCCAGCAAAGCACGGCTCACTGTGGCTCGGCTTTGCACATGTGGCTCCTGTCCTGGGAGCTGCTCGCTCAGAGCAGAGCTGGATGGGCTGGGGGAGCCATGCCAGAGCCAGAGGCTTGTTAAATGCAACACATTAATACATGAAAGTAGAACATACATAAGCAGTCTCGTCAATGAAATAAAATTCAATCAATCAAATAAGCTATCACTCTGATAATCTAAAAGATTTAAAATAATTTAGAAGGCTGCTGTGGAGTGCAAATGATGAAAATTGTTAAAATATTAGTATAGTTTGATTCAGAATGGTAAAGTATGTTGTCTATGGCTTTTGATGGAAACAAACGTGCTTATACACATGAAATGGAGAACAGCAGGCAGAAAAGCTAATGAGAGGGGAAAATAATAGAACAAACTGTAGCAAGGGAGGCGTTACGTGGCTGGCCTGTTCCTCGCCTGAGTGCTCACACAACTTTAAAAATTACCAATAAATCCAAAAGTGCTGAATAAAGTAATATTATTCTTCAGGCAGTATTTTCTAAGCTTGTTTTTTCAAGGTTAAAGCACCATAGTTAATTCTGTATGTAATTGGTGGCACAGTGTCTAATTCTGCAGCTGTAGCAATGACACAAATATATGCACAGTGCATGATTTAAATCCAGCTGAATTTTAAGATATCAACCAAATGACAAAATCTGATGCAAAGCATCTTTTCCAGTTAATCTGTGTCCTTTCCTGTGTGGGCTTTCTTTCCTTTTAATCTGACTAGCACATGTCGCTTGCTTGTCTTAATCACTTTGTAGAAGTCGAAGTAAACTTCTACAGCCCGACTGCCATTTGTTGCTTTACCCTGTTAAATGCTGCCCATCTTTCTTCTCTATGATCATCTTATTGTCTCTTTTGTCTTTTAAGGCTGCTGAGAAAAAGAACAAAGATCTTGAAGAGAAAGTCATAACACTAAGGACAGAAGTTGAAGAGAGCAAACATAGGCAGACCAACCTTAAAACTGAATTAAAGAATTTTTTAGATGTACTAGACGGGAAGATAGATGAATTACATGATTTCCGACAAGGACTGTCTAAACTTGGGGTTGACAACTAGATGGCAATAGATTTATTTTTTTTTTGTAATCCAGGGTCTGGATGTTTGATGTTTTGTTGATCCCAAACATGTGTTTTACAAAATATAACTAGAATGTTCCACTTGTTTGCATTGTTTTTGTACATAGAGGCTGAAAATTTGCTATGCGTTTTTTTTGGGTTTTTGTTTTGTTTGTTTGTTTATTTTCCAAACCAATCATGCTGCTCACTGAATTCTGTTGAGATTAGAAACTTTCTATATTGCTGCTCTGGCTTTGTGGGGTTGGGAACAGGTAGAGGGTTCTGTCTCAGGAATCTGGAACTAGATCTACCTTAAAATGAATATGCAGTTAGTTGTTGCAGGGAAATTTATATCTTTCTTAAGGGCTGTTGCAACCATAGAAACAGAAAACAAGTCTTGTCTGGACTATCAGCACTCCTAGCAACATCCACTTTTATTCCTTGGTGAAGCAGAGAGATGATTAGCTGGAGCTCCTGCAGTTTGTAAAAGGTGCCTGTGATGAGCTGCAGTCAAGTGAATCACTTCACACAGATACCGGTACCTTTAGGGACCATGTCAATCAGGTCTGATTCACCCTCCCCAAAAAAAATCCAGTGGCTTTCTGATTCAAGTTACATGCACTTGCCTGGACTCATACAGCACAGTGTCAATGATGTAGAAATGTATTTCAGCTCTTCAAGTCATGCATCTTACCCAGCAGGTGAGGACCAGCTTCTCTTGCTTAGGAAGATAATTTCTCTCTGGCCTTCAATTTTGAACCCATACAGTTCCGTCATTATGTGCATCCGTGAAGAATGCCCGCCTGACTCTTGGGACCAGACACTTATTTTAAAAAGCAATATGTCGCCCCTTTGTACGCGGGGTGCGCACACGTCTGTACAACTCGATCGCTGTTGATTAGCTTCTGCAGGAGTGAAGGAGACGATCTGAAAAGCAATATAAGGTTACTTGTAGGTATTGCTCAGAAGCAAGCTTCTGCCCAGGAGACAGGCAGGGTCATGACCCTGTGAAATCAAACTCCCTTCCTGTGGTTTCTGCATTCTCACCTCGCATATCTTTGACAGTAAAGTGTGAATTAGTCATCAACTTAGATTAGCCAAAAAAAAACCCAACCCAAAAGGCAGAAATGCTGTTGTATTCTCAAGCTGTTTATTCAGCAGCTCTAAATATGTTTTGAGAAATCCAAGGTGATGTGCTGGACTCTACCAAAGAAGGAAGTTCACTTCATCACAGACAAGGATGTAAAAAAGGGCCAGAGAGGAGGATTCAGCCCAAGTTTTGCTCTTGCCCGTAGGGCCGCCTTCAGCTTCTTTCTCTTCTTTCTCCATAAGCTGGTTTGAGAGCCTGTTCACACAGGGTCTGAATGAATTCAGGAAAGACCTTTTGTTTATGTGTCATCATAACTTGTTTAATTCAGGCAAAAGCTTTGTTAAGCACCACATTAGCACAGCCCAGAAGTGATTGATATAAAATAGCCATGCTTGCTTTCTTTTTCTTTAGGGGCTCTGCTCTTTTCTCAGCACATCTCCATTATAAAAGTGACCTTTAAAAGAAAGGTGGGTTATAGGTGAAGCATACATTGAGTACTTTTTGCTCATGGATCTGTAATCCCCATGCAGGAGATAGGTTCTGTCTGCAATTGTCCCTTGAATTTTCATTTCATCTGTTACTGTTGCATTATCTTCATTGCCTTTTTTTTGGTCTGGACTTTATGTATTCTCGCTTTTACTCCTTTAAACAATGGATGTGAAGCTGAGACCTTTCATAACCATTATGACCACTTAAGTTTCTCTTTTAAAAAAAAAATTGCCGCAAGCTGTTGATATTTAAAAATAAAAATAAAAATCAGGTACATAGCATGTAGGCGTGTGAAAATTAGACTTTACCAGCATGGAAGATTCAACAGTTGCATAATGTGATCAGACTTCTCAAATTTGAAAAACGACGTCAGAAACTGTGTGTGGTTGGGCACAAATAGTCTCCATTCTTAGTATTTCTATTTGATAGCAAGTCAGATAGACACCATCATTTAACAGGCAGCTTATCCTCCTTCCCCTCTCCTCCTGTGGTCCTTTGGAGTTCCTGAGCTGCAGCTGATCCCTGCATCAGCTGGGAACCAGGGGATAACACGAGGAAGAGCTGCAAGCAATCCAGGTAGGCAGGGCCCTCCCTGTCACAGCAGTTTATTGCTTTTGCACTGAGGACCCTGCTCTGTCTTGTTTCCTTTTTCCTGTTGCACAATCTTAGGGCTTCTGTCTTGGCTTCAATACTAAAAAAATACTATTTTTAACATGATTCTGAATACAGGGATGCAAAAGACTCTGTGAACAAATTATTTTATTTAGGTTAATCCAGATCTTTTTTTCTTCTTTAGTCAGGTCTATCTCAGATCCAGTTCATTAGGAATGTATTAAGCCACTCTTAGATTGCAAGAAACATGTTTCTATGGGATTGCATTGATTTAACAGATGGAGTTTAATGCTGGTGCATTAAAACAGTGCATAGCTCTGACACGGGTGATTATTTCTGCGTGCTTCATGCCCAGCAGAGGAACAATGAATGTGTCCTTAGAGAAATCTCTGCCTTATCTCTTCTAGTGTTGCCCCAAACGTGTATTTTCCTTATCTGCTGTTGCTCTGCTATTGAGTTGTCAGGGATGCGTGTACACAGCTATACACTGTAAGAAACTTCATCCTTCAAGCATCCAAGGTCTTGCTATAATTACCTTCTTTCTCTCTTTTTCCTTCCCAACAGCTTTAAGTTGAGAGGTTCTCCATATAATCACTTATCTCCCCCAAACTGTATCTTTTAACCTTTCCTTCTCTTTCATTTTATTTTTCCTCTTCAAAAGCCATGAGTGTGCTAGGAAGAGGTGGTTCATGCTCTTAGGAGTGTTTGGATGCCAGTCGCAGCTGCTCTTTCCGGTCTGGCCCCATCCCTGCCCCAGGACCGGAGCCCTGTGTGCCTGCTGAGCGGGGACCGTGGGTGTCACACCCTGCTTATCACTTGATCTCTGTGGTGGCCCAGCAATAACCACTGTGTGCCAAACTGTGAGCCCCACACTGCTCCTCAGGGACTTGTCCTGACATCAAAACGCCTCCTCCCTCCCAGCAGGAGCACTGGGACGGCCAGCCTTCCCCCACCCAAATGTCCTATGGATGCATTTGTTTCTCCTTTTGTGCTTTTTGGGGATTCAGCCCATCCCCACGGGCACCCCAAGCCAGGAGCTGCGCTCAGCTGGCAGCTGCCTGCTTAGGGACAGCCCCAAATGCTGCTGGAGCCAAAAAATGCTCAGCTCCTGAGTCCAAGAGATGGTCTGCAGAGATGGTTTTTATTTGTTATTAAAATGCACTGGTGTGCAAACCCTGATTTCCTCGTGTTCTTGCAGTGAAGTAGGTCATCACTCCATTTCTATCAAGCCTGAGTGGAGGTGTCTTTCTTTGAGGTTGCATCTCACTTTGGGCAATCGTGGCTTCACTTTCTGGACCCAGGTTTCTGCCTCACAGTGTTTGATGACAGGATCTGTCCTACCTCAGTTATGTGGCCTTTCATTGATAAAGGTCTTGTGCGTGACACTTCCCATGCTGATCCCTGCCGGTTCCACTGCCGTGGATCCCACCACGCTGCCCATTCAGTCTGGACCTCCTGGTGTTGACAAACTGGTGGGTCTGGGAGCAAAAATCTGTGCTGGCCTCTTGTGACCCTGGGTTAGAGAGTGACTTACTGCCGTCTGGGCTTTCCGCTGAGGCACTCCTTGGAGCTGGTGTTAGAGCTGCTGAATAACGGTGCGTTTGGGTTTTGGTTTTGGTGGCCAAAATGAGTAATAAACAGGTCTACTTTGTATTAGCACAAACCCTAAAATTATATGGTAACATAAAATACATGTAGGTAATTGTTTTCAAGGGGAAGGAATGTTCCATTAGCTATGTTATGTCACATTTTGGAAAATGACCTTAGCCTCATCTTTGGAATAAATGATTTCAAAATGAAAAACTGAAACACTGTTTCACACCCTAAAATAAAACAAGTTAACCTTTTGCTTTTTTCCTATTTGGCTGATTTTTTTATTTGCTGCTTTTGACTCAAATTCACAAGTACTTTTGTTTGGCCTAAAAATGCATTTTCATCAAAATTAGTGTTTCTCTGTCTATGTCTAATTGGTGTCTCCTTCACTAAGGGAGGTCATTAGAAGAAAGCTGTAATTTCTGTAAGAAATTCAGTGCCCCCTCTCACTTTCTATATCCTAGTGTTCAAAAGATGCGCTTTTCACAAATAGTTTTACACTGGATGCATCTGTGCCCAGAAAACAAATGCTATTTAGATAATGCCTTGTTTATAGACAAATATCTGATTTTATTTCTATGTGAGTGATTTAGGGTGAACATTTTCTAAAGCTGGTCAATGAATTAAGGAAAGCGATGCCACTACCATTGCTTTCAAAGAGCATCAGCAAAAGCATTTGTGGTGTTAAGGATCCATAGGCTTCTGCACTCATCTGTTGCACTGTCACTGCACTCTTCTGTTGCACCCAAGCACTCTTTTTTTTTTCCCTTATTCATTTCCAGCCATCCTTGGCTGCTTCATAAATGCCTGAAGGAAAATTCTCCACTACTGCCACCACCTCGTAGTGGTGGGAGTTTCTTGGCTTCAAGATGATGCTTTTCGCCAGGCTCTTCTTAATAGTTATCTCTGCAAAACCCTTCAAAGCATCAGTGGCTTGTAAGGAATATAGCGCTGTCTTCCTGAGCCTGGGGATTAGCAAAAATAAAACCGCTATCAGGGTGAAACGCCCCGCTTGGCTTAGTGCATCACAGATGCTGAATCCCACAGGAAGGGGTGGAAGGGGGACTCGGACAGCAGCAGCTAATTTTGATTATCATTTCAGCAGAAGTTTCAGTGAAAGATGTGTGCTCTGCTCACAAGCTGTAGAGGGACCAAAGGTCCAAAGTGGCTGTGCTGATCCACCAGCTCTTCTACCTTTGTCTGGGCAGCTCTGGGCTTGTCAAGCCTGTAAATATCAAAAAGTCCTCAGCATATCACAAACGTGGCAATGTGAGGGATGGAAGGTGAATGTCCACACACACAGCTGAGCAGCATGAGAGCATTGCAGCAATGGTGCTGGTTTCTAGACAGACACTTTCAGTCAAAAATAGGAAAAGCTGTTGCCATCCTATGCGGGCTTGCAGAGAGCAAGGTCCAGAGACCTTGCAGACGGACACGTGCAGCTTTCGGGAGGCAGCGAGGGCTCCTAGGCTGGACTGGCGGGGTTTTGCTATGGGCACAATTTAGCGAGGGTAAGGCACAGAGCTATCCTGAAGTAATTTTTCTTTCTGTGGATTATGTTCAACGAGCGCCTGTGTCGAGCAAAGCAATACGTAGCCACAAGATGTTTAATCCAGACACGCCTCCGAGCAGAGAGCCCTCAGCCTGGCCAGAGGGGCCGCGCCTGGAGTCCTTCACCCCTGGGAGCTCAGCAGTGCTTTAGGCTCATCACGAAAACATGAACTTGGCAGTTTTGTTCGCATGTCTCAAGTACTGTTCTCTGCAATTAACGATAAGGTACCTGAAGTGAAATACAGAGTCAGGAGGTAGATGATGAAGGTGACGAAAATGCTTCCCAAAGGAGGGTTCCTGCAGGCTGCAGGCAGAGCCCCTCCTGGCCAGGAGGGCTCTACTTGCATCCAAGAGAGATGTTGCATGTCAAACCAGTTTGACTTTCTACTGTGTTTTGTCTTAGCTCCTCTTTTATTATTTTTATTTTATTTTATTTTATTTTTATTTTTTAACAGACAGCCTAAACATAGTCTTCAGATGAAGGTGCCTATATCTCCAAAAACTTTTATATGCTCATTTTGAAATAGATTTCTTTCTTTTTCCTTTCTGATCATTTAGTTGCCTAATAATAATGGCACTTACAAGAAAGGCACTTGAGCAAAGTCTGTCTGCTGTGGTATTTTTTTTGTTTGGGTTTGATTTTTTTTTTAACACTGGTCAGCAATAATTATTTTAGCCATATACTAGCTAAAAAAGACTGATAATGTAAGATTTGTGAACTAAGCTTCGAAGTTTGCAGTATGTTGATTAACTTGGGTATGTGAAGAGGGAGCTGTGCTCAATAAAAAGTATTTTGCAGCATTTAGATGTTTTCATTTAATTGCCTAATAGTGATCATGAACATACTATTCTATAAAACTCATCATGAAAGACAAAAAAGCACATCGTTTTTAACATTAATATAGCCCTTGTAGTTGAAAGTTCTGAGAGTGTTTTAGTGTGGTCTGCTATACCAAAATATTTAGATTATTATGAGATTTTAGTACTAAAGATAAACATACACCCTGTTTTTACTGTTCCAAGTAAAGTTTAGTGAATGACTGACAATTTGTTGATATACAACTGTGGGAAAACACTGCAGTGCTCTAAATGTCTATTTTTATTTGGGTTTCTTATATTTAGTATATGGTTTAATGAAAACTGAAGTGTTTACTACAGTTGGATCATTGTAAAAACATCTCTTACCTCGTCATTTTGTCTGCTGTGAAAAAGTACTTTCCTCTTCTTTTTTTCTTTACTTCGTTTTATTTTTTTTCCAATTGACCATAGACAGTCGATGTTAACATTTAGACTCCTAGTAGCAGCAAATGCTGGTTTTTATATATAAAAGGAAAACTTGATTTTTTTCTTTATGAACTTATTATATAACTTTGTGATTTTTATCTGATTTTATTGTAACATAAAGTTGTTTTATGTAAAAATATATAGTTTAAGTAAAATTTCTTGTCTTACTGTCTTCATTGACTTCAGAGAACGAAGATCCTTTCCTTCTTGTAGTTGCAAATCTGAACTTAAGGCAATGCTGGCCTTTGGTAAGAGGAATGTGATTTGTTCTATAGATACAGTCTAGTGCCTTAGATAAGCTTAAAACATCTTTCATCAGGAGAAGAAGTTGTAAAAACATTTGTTTTGCTTCACTGTAATGCTCATCCAGATGGGAGTGCAGGATTATGTTGGGTACATACATACTAAACTGCAAAAGCAGTATCTGGAAATATTTTGGCATGAAGTTTAGGACTTACTGCATGCTGAGAAAGACCTGTCATTAGGAAGAGGCTTTTTGTCACCCTGTTTAGGGGATGCTCAGGACCAAAAACCCTCCTGTGATTTCTGTAACTGATGTATCGGTCCCTGGTGAAAGCTGGAGCTGGCATTTTCTCTGGAGGAACCAACTAGGCCTCAGAAGTAACCCTCTGTATTGAAATTAGAGAGGTTTTGACACCGACCTCCTGTATCAGCCCATCATGGTTAATAAAATCCCTCTTAGCAGAGACTGTTTCCCAAGGTCCCTGTAGGTGTCCAGTGACGTGGTCCACTCTCAGCAGCGCATCCCTGGTAAGGAAGTCCACCTACAGATAGTAACGAGGCTTTCACTATCGTTGTGTTCATCGCACAGAAGCAGTGTTTGCTGTCTTTGCACCAAACCAGGCTTCCCCAAAGGAAATAAGAAGGTTTGAAGGCTGTTAAATGGCTGAGGCTCATCGTGCCTTTGTTACTCTGGGCTACGAGGCTGCAAATGTCAGCTTTGGGGTGAGCGAGAAACACGCCTGCCCCTGACCTTTCGCCAGAGCTCTTCAGGAGCCATCAATAGCTCTGACAAGCAGTTCAGCAAATTTTGGCAGATCTTGAATAACCAGTAGCTATAAAATCAGCTTATACATGCTCTAGTAAATTGAAGTAACAGTCTGTAATTCGTTGCAAAAAAAAAAAGCTTTTATCTCTTTGGATTTACATAATTATAAAGCTTAGTGTAATCAAAGTACCTGTGAGTGCAACCCATCACCCACAGTTATCAGAAACAAGTCCCATGCTCCTGGTAGGAGCAAGCTGATGATCCCGCAGTGCACGTTTCCGTTTATCCCCGGCAGAGCCCCTGTCCAGTCACGCGTGGGGATTTGCCTTGTGCTGCCGGTCGCATGGAGGTGCCTGTTTGGTACAGACACATCTGACACCTCTAGGCTGATCGCCTCATTAAGTCCAGGGAATATTTTTAGCATTGAGAAAGTCACTGGTCTCTGTGAAAGGCCGTTCCTCTCTGGCTGTTCGTAGCACAGGTGACTGGTGTTTCCAAAAGAGAGAGGTGAGAGACGCTGCCGTCAGGGAAATCTGCTGCTGCCTGTCTGCGATTAAACAGCTTTTCTCCATTAAACAGCTTTTTACCCTGCTGTGTGGTACCGAGCTGTGATGTGCCCCCTTGGGGAGTCTGAGGAAAACATGGGGCTAAAGTGAGACAAAGTTCAAGTTTAATGTTTGACACCTAAGTGGATGAAAGACCCTGTAACATGTTCTCCTTTTGGTTAGCTTGTATTCCTTCAACAACATAGGAAAAGCTAATTTCCTTCCATTTGGAGAAAAAAACCCCCCCAGGCCACCACGCGGGAGGCCAGTATAAAAGTAGTATTGTGGGTGAGGTCCCTGAGCAGGAGCAGGCTTGCTCTCTCTGTAACACGTGTAACTGGTGACAGGGCTGAACTTACATAAAATTCAACATTATTCTGTCCCATGCGCTCCTAGCACTTTTAATGTTCCACACTTTTCATCTAAAGGCATGGCTCCACCAACAAAGAAAGAAAAGAGGACGTGTTAATTATATATATTATTCTCTTAACTGTCTGCCCACTTCCTAGGAGACTTGAGCATTTATGCACAAATCCACCGACACTTACAGAAATGTACGTACATTTTATTTTCTTTCTTTTTATCTCCTAAGAAGTATCCAACAGCTTCTATATAATTCCAATGATTTGCAATATTAAGTATCCTTTACATAATCAGCAGCACCAGTGAACCTGATAGGTCACAGGCGAACCTTCTGCTGCGCACAGCTGATGTGTACGTGCTAGATGTAAAAATACAGCAGGAGCAGCTGGGGAAGCAAAGCCGGGCCACGAACATAGCTCGGACTCTGACCTGCAGCTGCGGTGCAGCCGTGCTTCAACCACTGACCCGACTGGAGCAAAGTCCAACCATCCTTCAAAAGCAGCAAAAAAATACCAAATACCAGGTGCTCTGCCAAGTTTGAGCTCAGTGAGCAATGCTAAAAATGGCCATCCAAGGACTCGCAAGGCAGCTCCACAAAGGCTGTGCCAGTAATGTGCAACGCGACTTTCCATTTTATCATTTAACATGCATAGAGCAGCACCACCATGTAGCTGTTCCAGGCTGTGAGGCTCTGAGACCTGGCGAATTTTAAAAGCTTGGCTAACCTTTGCATGGCAAGTATCTCCGATCTTACTGCAATAATGCATTGCTGGGAACATTTGACAGATCATCGCAGCCAAGTGGTACTTCCCTCTGACCTCTGCCTGCGAATTTCTCAAAGACAGATCTCCAGGCTATGAAATTCCCTTTAGGTCTTAACACTTTCCTTAAAAACTGACTATATTTCAGTAACTTGTTAGGTGTCCTTAGAAGCACTCTCTGAAATGATCTCTAGCTGGAGAACTGTGTGCTTCCATTTGGGTTGAAAATGATAAAAATCTGTGCGCCAATATGAGGCCCAGCTTCTGGCTTTAAGGCTGATACCCCAAGCGCACAGGCATAGCAGTTACAAATATCCTACTGAGTCCATCCTCCTTGAGCAGAGCTTTGGGGACCAACTGTTCTCTACCATAAAATGCATCTCTTCATAAACACGTGCATCTCCACGTTGGTGTGCAGCAGTGATTTGTATCCAGGAACCCAGAGCTAAGCCCCACGCAGCTTTCTGGGACCATGCCTCCAGGCAAGGCTGAGTGCTGCAGCCTGAGTGAGGGCTTAAATACCCTGAACAGCACTTCTTGACGACAGTCTGTATTTAATTAGTCAAATTTATGAGCAGATATATCTATTGGTACATGAAGCACGTTGATTTGAGTATTTTTGTTTTCCCTTCATGTCCTCTTCATTCATTAGTACTGGCAGGCTATGAAAAAGAAATCTGTGGCTGCTGTAATCAGGAGAGATTGAGCTCTTGCTTTTCTCCGAACTTTCCATCATTGGATATGATTTGTTGCATATGCCCTGGATTGTGCTTAATATATGCTGGCTGGAGGGAATTCAGACGTTCAGGGAATTATAAATAATACCAGCACAAGCAACCTTTTTGCATTATCATGTCACACTGAAGTGTATCAGTTTTCAAAGCTATTTTCTTTTTGGCTTTTGCCATTTATTTTGTTGCTGCCATTAGCTGCGGCTTTCATTTCTCTGTGGATGCAGGTTTGCACTGTTCATTAACCTGGAGATGAATGATGCAAAATGAGACCCTGGAGTTCCCTGACGAGCAAAGAACCCAGGAAAGAAACAAAGTATGTATGTCTTTCAAATCCAACCTGTCTACACCAGTATTGAGTGCATTTATAAAGATAATCCCTGGCTCTGAAACCTGAGAAATTGCAGTGATTCACTTTCTCCTTACACTGCGGAGGTCCTGTGGTCGTCAGCACAGTCATTTCCGTGGGAGGGGAATGGCTTTAGGACAGGGATGAGAGAGACGCACAAATGCTGTTTTAAAAAAAAAAACAAACCACCAAACGAAAAGGAAAAGAAGCATGGGTGCATCGCACAGCAGCCTGGCTCTTCTAGCTCCTGGGGCTTAACATTTTGTGTTCCATATTGTTCCAGGCAAAAGACAGCCAGGGTCTGTATCCTGGGCCCTCTGTAAGGCGAGATGCAGCATCGCTTAACCTGCAGCTTCAGCTTCTCTGCTTTTGAATCTCATAACTGGTACTGGAGACAAAAGGTGAAGCCTCTGACCTGCAGAGAGTTTTGAACAAACTCTGGACAATTTTCTGTAGATGTGGTGGCTGTAACGGCTTTGATTTATTTTTTTTAAATACATTCTGGATAAACCAACATTGCTGATTACAGTTACCTCCTCTTTAGAAAAGAACTGTAAAGGCATGGATAGGCTATTACTGATGCACAGCTCCTCATCTCTGTGTGTGATAAATACATATAAAAGCCAACACCAGCACTGACAGACATGTGCAAATAGGGACTGAGAAACACAATGATTTAGCAAATTAATTTGGACTCCCCTTGTCTTGCAGACTGGCTCATTTTGTGCAAATTGTGGTGCAGTACCAGCATGCCTCATCCTAAAAACTCCTTTGGGTCACACCAGGCAAATGTGTTGGAGGCTGGTGGGCTCAGCAGTCCTGTATCGAGGGAAAACCATTGTTTGTCTCTAGATTCCTGCTTCACCTCTGGTCCAGATGTCTCCTTGCCCAATTTAAATGCACCCTGTGCAGTATTTTCATTCCAAAATAGTGGGTCTGCCAGCTCAGGAGAGAGGGGATGGGGCAGAGCTCTCTGTGTGGGCTGGGGGAAGCGTAGGTGCTTGATCCTATTTCGCCGTCACCTCTGCTTCGCAGGAAGAGCCCGTGGGCAGGGCAGTGACTCACTTGCTGATGAACAGTGACTCGAGCTCGTCTCCAGGAGCGGGACAGATTCATTTCGTCACCCCCGGCGTCTGCACTACCCACGGCCACGGTGCCAAGACACACGGGTACCATGCTGCTGGGATCGGAGCTGGCTGCCGTTCAACTCCCTTTCGGCGAGAAGCGGATGGAAGCCGGGGGTGGAGCAGAGGCTGCTGCTGATTCTCAGAGAAATCCCTTTCTATCCTGCAAAGACGCCCATGGAATGGTGGTTAAACTATTGCCTGGGGAGCTGCAGATGTCTTTATGACACTAAAAGTGATTAACCACTCTGTCAAGTCAGGGTAAACCCAGTCTCCCAGTTGAGTACTGAGTTTCTTTTCCAAGCTGCAGCCTAGTCAGCATCTCTGCAGCATCTCCGACCCTTTGGCTACCAGCAGGGCAACCCATTGCTGTGGGGCAGGGCTGCGAGTGCTCCCTTTCCATGGGGATGCCCTTGTCCAGGGCTGTTCCCAAGGGATTCCACACAACCCCACTCACCTGCAGCCGGCTGCTCGGGGAGGCTGCTCTGCACCCCGTCCTCAGGGCTTCTCTGGGGATCTGGGGCAGGAGGGGGCTCTGGTGGAAAGTGAGCAACTGTAGCTGTGCTAAATATATATTCTGAGCAGTTTATGGCTCATTCTTGCTGCTAGAGCAATGGAGTGCTAAAGATGTCTTGTTTTACAAAGCATTTTCACAAGTAGCTGAACTGTTAATGTCACTGCTACCTGAGCAGATTTAATTGTGCTGCTGTTTGCTTTCAGCTTAGCATGACATGCTGAGAATAAAAATCGCATACCTTTTCACCAGGAAAAAAAAGCCATGTTCTCAAGTAGTTTTGAGTGTGTTTGCCCCAGGGATTCATTCACATATTGTTCTGAGCTGCTTTTTCTGCCAGGGTTTGCTCTGGCATTTATTAAAAGATGCCTTCAATACCATTCACCTTTTATCATCGCCACGGGTTTAATTGAAATGATGTGTCCCTCTTTCCTACCAATATCACATTATTATGGTGCACAGATGTGCTCTTGGATGGAAACAGGAAGTTTTGGAACTAAAACCACAGTTTTCAAGTTAAGCCATGCATAACCTTAAATCTCATTTTCTCCAAAGAGTGCACATTTATCTACCAACCTCTCCTTTGTAAAGGAGGACTAAAAAAGAAAGCATTTCTCCTGCTTTTTTTAGGCCTAATGAATGTCTTCATATTTTGTCTCTCTTGCTCCTGGTGTACATGTGCATCTTCTTATTTTAAGAGATTAAAAGAAGGGAGTGGAAGGGATTGAAGGGCAGATCATGGGTGCTGACCTGCAAACCTTCCTGGGCACTGCTTTGGCAGAAACAGAAATTTAGTGTTGGTTTTTTCCTTGGTTTGAACATGAAGGCAGAGAAAGGCAGATGCCTGCAGTGTTCAGATGCAGTGTGGCTGGCACAGGTGAGGAGGCTGCTCCGCACCACACCAGCTGTTGCCACCCGTGTGGCTTAGAAAACAGCCAAGGAGAAGGAAATGCCTGCAGTTTGAATGCAGAGAGATAGGCTTTGGAGTTTTTAACACAAAAAAAATACTTCTATAGCATGTCCATAGCTCTCTGTATATAGGAATGCCTGCAGTTCCCAAGTGCTGGTGGTGAGGACCGGGCATCTCCCAGCTCCAGGCACATTCCCCATCTCTTGTGCAAACAGCAGTAACTCAGGTGGGGGTGAGGTGTTTCCTGTTGCTGAGAAGCCCACAGGGGAGCACAGGCTACCTTTGTGCAAAGACATCATATAAATCAGCATTGATTTCCAAATAGTATTAAATTAATTCATAGGGGCTCTTTGAATGTGCATGAGTGAAGTCACATACTTGCTTGAGCCCCTGCAAGATCAGAGCGCTCACACTCAGACCTGATTTGCTTGATTCAATACCATTTTGCAGAAAAGGAAAAAAAAATAAATAAACAAAATAAATCAGTCTCCAGCCTGTGAGTCAACCCCGTGTGCTGAACTGGGGAGTTGGTTATGGAGGAGCTTCCTAACTCCTGAGAAGTGGCACATCGACAGAAATGCTGACAAACCCGTAGCTGCACTGGCACTACCAGCTATGGCCACGCTGCTCCATGCCCTGGGTAACGCTGCCGCGACTCTTCTCTTGCTGTGATCAAAGCGCTGGGATTTCAAAGTGAAATTCTTTTAGTCAGACCAAGTCATCTTTGAATACATTATCTTTAAACCTCCCTAAAAATACTGGCAGCTGCTGTCTGGACTGCCCACATCTAGTTAGTGAGATCACAGGCCACAGAGATACTGATCTATAGAATTTGATCTCTTTACCTCATTACCGGGCTCTCCAGCAAATCTGTGCATTATTAACACTTTAAAGCCAGACAACTGTGTTTTTTCAGTGCAAACAAATTAATTTCTGCAGCTGGATGGCCAGGGCAGACTATTCCCATTGAGAAATTCATTTGCTAGCCCAGAGTGAGACACTCTAGAAGGGTGTTAAATGTCAAAAAGCTGTTGCAGTGGTTTTGCAGGTTAATATGAATCCAGTCCAGTAGAGCTGGTCATCACGGAGCCAACCCGCCACTCCAGTTTCTCCCATTTTGCCATTAGCCCTTGCACGTTGCTGAAAGCTGCACTGAACCTGCTGGGGCATACTGGGGCAGGAAGGTGCCTGCTGAAGCCTGAGCTCAAATCCAGCTGAAGGCCTCTCTCCTCTTGGCACTTGCAGGTGGGTTCTCTTGAGTGCCCATCAACCTGGGGTGAATCAGCCTCAGGGCACTGGGGCCATTTCCTACCCCACGTTCCCTCCCAAGCCCCGTGCCAGAGGCACAGGGAAGGTCATATAGAATGCCAGAAGAAAAATCTGGGGATGATTCAGAAAGATTTTTTTCAGTCTTCTTTACATTTGGGTAGCTCTGAGAGAGCTGTGGCTTCTCCCCACGGAGCAAACTGAGCCTCAAGGCAGAATGATGACGAACTCGCCTGCATTAGCTGCAAACCTCACCACCACAATGCGCCAGCAATACCAGCAGCACCCTGGGGTGCATTTCTCTAACCTGCTTTTAAAGATTGCCAGTGACAGAAACTCCACCACCTTTCCAGGCAATCCGTCCCTGCACCTCTCTGCTCTCGCTGTTTGCTAGAAAGGTTTTCCTACCATTACCCTGAATCCTTCTGGCTGTAAATTAAGCCCTTTATCTCCCTGTGTACATGCAGAACAAATTATTCCCCTCCTCTTTGCAGCAGCCTCATGTATTTGAGGACTGCACTGTCAGTGTCTATGGATCTCCAGGCGCCGTGGCTGTGCAAGGGCTGCCCTGTGCCCTGGGAGCCTTATTCCCATCCAGGCTCATCTCTGCTGAGTAACACCCTTCACATTTTGGTAGTGAACCAAGAGGTGAGGATATTTGATAGAGATGAAATCTTCCACACCAACCAGAAAATCGCTGCAGCATGTTTTTCACAGAGCAGGCCTATTGGCCACACTGGAAGCAAAAGGAGCTCCAGAAAAAGAGATGGATTCAGACAGACTCTGAGTGGGATTTAAGGACACTTTTTCAGCCTGGGATGTAGAGAGCTCTGATGAACAGGTGAGACCAGACCCTAGCTGAGCCTCAGGTACGGCTGCAAAACAAAACCCTAGGTAGAAGAAATCACTCTCTAATGTCACTGTTACTCAGATGGCCTCTCCTGGGTAAAATCGCGGCTGTTAAACACACGGGAGCTGTAAGATTTGTAGGAGTAATTGCAGCTCACTTATTCTCTGCATACTTTAAACTGCTGCGTTTAACTTTTTAGCACTGTAGCTGAGAGTTCAATCACAGTAATAAAATGGTTAAGGGCTCTGCCCTGGACTCTGAGCTGCCCTTGGCAGGAGGTACCAGCCCTGGGAAGGCAGCTGAGCCTGTGTGCCCTTTCCCTGGGCCTTAAATAACCACACTGCTAAAGAGCAGTCTGTGCAGGGGCAGCTCAGCCCCAGCCCCCTCCACCCTCCCCACTGCTGGCTGAACACCCCCTCTGCACAGAGACCTCCACTCTCAAAGGACCAGATTTTGCCCTCAGTTCTGCTTCATGGGAGGGATTCAGCTGGAGTCTGAACATGCAATAAATTGGCCTCTGCTCCCCCCAGAGCAGCACAGCCCTTGCACCCAGGTGCTCAGGGCAGGCAGGGTGGTGTGGGTGCATCACACAGCTCCCCTCTGCAGCCACCACATCGGAGGCATTGAGTCAGAACGGACCTGTGCTGCTGCTGCCACCGCTTTTGTTTGATGCTGCATCTGGTTTGATGGCAGTGGGAAAAAAACCCAACAAAACAAAACAAAGTGTTTTTTTTCTGACTTGCAAAGAGCAGTAGGTGCTGAAACAGTAAAAATGAACCCCCGGCTTCTGCTTCTCATATGAAAACTGTTGCATACGTATCTACTGTCCTGATTAAATAGATCTGTTACTCTACAGCAAAACAGGGAATTAAAGCACCACATTAGCAATTCAGTTACGAAATTACAATTCATAAATATTTGAGAAAATAAGGGCATTTACATACAAAGTCAGGGAGAGAGCACAGTTGCTGTATGGCTGCCACTTGCTATCAAAAGCAGGAGTGCCATGGTGTAAAGTAACACTTCACAGCAGCATCTTAAAATGAGAGCACTCTGAATCCACTTCTTCTGTCAGGATGTATTTTTATTAAGGACCAGTATAAACTCCAGAAGAAACTTTGAATTATTTTTGTCACTATCTACCCAAAATAGAAACAGTCTCTAAATTGAATGTAGTTGAATTTTGGAATAATCCGGTTCCAAGCACAATGCCAATATCTGCCATTTATAAGGCTATCAGGTAATTTAAAGTCATGACAGTAGCTATAAACATGTATTGATGTTCTCAGTGGAGAAATGTAGCTCTGCATTACAGGGCTAGAGCCCAGAAAGTCTTATATACAATATTTTGGCTCTTCCTTTCATGCCAACAGTTCATTGTAAATGTAGATGTATGGAAAACACCTAGCATCTAAAAATCCTCTATATTTAAGCTTCCAGCTAAAAAGTAAACTTTTCAGTAATTACTACAGTAGTGTTTTTTTGTGAAACTTGACAGTAACTTTTCCAATCAGCATTACCATTACATTCGTAAGTGCACACTTTATAACATAATGATAAACAGAGTATCCACATAGTTGAGAGTGAGCTGTATTAGACAAGCAAAACATTAAAGAATTTTCTGGACCATGGAGGTAGGGATGAGACGTTCCAGATTATGCTAAGTTTTCCGGTCTGCCTCTATCACCATGGATATGGTTCTACTTTTATCTGACAAAACAGATTTTCAGTTAGTTTTTCACTCCTTGAACTGTGTTGTGATAGCATTATCTACTGTGTAGTACCAACCTAAACAACGTATGTTTCAATCCACATTTTAGCTGTCTTCAGACAGAAAATCCTACACGGCTGAGCCAGAAATAACTATTAATGCAAGCATATTTTGGAGTATGATTTCCCATGCAAAAATAATTATTTGCAGCTCCTGTAGAAAATGAAAAGTATTCTTTTACTTTACAAGACATTTTGGACTATGAGACCACGCACAATCACGCTGTTCTTTCATTTTGAAAGGGACAGTCTTCTACAGTGTGTAAAATGAGATACTGCTCGAGTCAGTGCGCCTGGTGCTGTGACTTGGTTAGCTGTCCCATTCTGCATTATTCTGATCGTTTTCCTCTTCTTCAGAATCAGCAGACACTTTCTTAATTCTCTGGATGGCTGCCTTAATGCTTCTCTCCAGCTCATTAGTGGATCCTTTACTGACACCTTTCTCAGTATCTCGATTCACTTTTCTTAGTTTAACTCCTTGCCTTATGGCAGAGAGGATGTTGTCTTTTACAGAGGCATATGGATTTGGCTGTTCCACTTTGCGAAGATGAACTTCACCACGTTTCAGAGAAGCCAAAACCTCATCCATGGAACCTGCAACAGATAAATCCACTGTTACCAGAAGAAAGAACAAGACAACCACACTTAGAGGTACAAAACCCTACCCAAATGTTCACAGTTCTTCCTTTCACCTTTGCTAGAGACAGGAGAAAGAATGGTGTGTGCTGGCACAGACTCTTTCTGCAACACCAGGCTCTGGAACTGCTTTTGAAAAGCAGTTAAAGCTTTTACATCCTGAATTGAGAATCCAATGCCTCTTCAGCATTATACAAGGTTGTGCTCTAAGGAAGAAATTATACACAAAGGAGGATGCTTCTTTTTCATTACAACCTTATGGGCTTTCAAAAAAATTTCACTGAACCAAAAGATCTCTTGTATTCTGCATTAGAAACAATCTACCATTCCTCCTCGCTTGCTCAGATACCCGCTGAGACTGTCAATTGTATTTTTGTTCAGCCAAGAGAAAAATGAAAAGATTTGAGTAGAAGGGCTTGAAACTGCACCACTGAAGTCAGTGGGAGCCAGATCAGGCCCTAAGCAGGTGGGCAGGCAGCTCTTTCCTGTGTGGACTTAAAAAATAATTCCCATTTTACAATATGATTTAAATCTCAGGCATATGTTTCTGATCTTCAGACCATAAAGGACACCATGCTGAGAGAGCTTCCACTAGTTCTCTCGATACACACTGTAATTTGTGTTTTACTCCTTCTGTTGGATTCCTTGTTGTTAGTTTCAGACCAAGGACAGGGAGGCAGTTTCCCCTACAGCCATGGGTTCAGACCACCCGCACCTCACAGCTAGAAGTATTCTTGCCATGTGCAGTGCAGAGAAGGTTATGTGATTATCATCATACACTTGAAATGCAACATTCTGCTAATGCTGTGGTGCCTTCAGAGACAGAGATGCCAGAAAGGATCAAAGATCCACCAAGTTGTCTTACAAAGCCCTCAAGAAAGTCTTAAGTCTATTAGTCAAATGGGCTGCCTGGTAAAAGACCAGTCAGACTAACAAATCATAAAAGAAGTTCCCCTTGGAAAGTACGTTAACACATTACAGACCAGTATTTTCAACACCAGAATATGAACCTCTCCTGGCTTTTCATGTGCAAAGCCACGAGCAGTCCATGTGTAACTAAAACCAATCTGTTTATGAAGCTGTTTCAGTAAGTTCCTGTGGCAGTTTACTTTGATTACTATTACAGCAATTAACATGGTGGTTTTCTTTATTAAATAGGTGTAAACAACCAATTGGATCTCTCCGATAAACAAAAGAGGATTTTTCTTATCCAAAAATAATGAAAGGACATCAATTTTAGGCTGCAAATTGTAGTATTAGCTACTAGCAAGGCTGTTTCAGTAGCAGACTACTCTGGAGTACAACTCCTGTTGCAAATCAAAGCTTCTTAAGAGTATCTGTGGCAGAGCTGTCTCATGGACCTCCCAGAGTGATGTCTGTGCACTGATCCACTAGTTTGACAGTACGTTGTATTTTTTTAGCACAGTAGTTTGTAACTCGACTGCATCTCAACCCCTCAGCTGCTTGTACTTCCCCACACCTTGGAAGAACTGAAACTGCTGAACTTTCCTTGGCTTTTTTGCCTCTGGTTTGCTTCTTAACTGAGAGGATACAAAGCCTGCTCAGATGTATTGTGAAGAGTCTGGAAGGAGAAGGAAGGTACCACATTTAAAGACATGCTTCATTCTAGCATGAGCTCCACTGTGAAAAATGACAATAAAAAACTGCTGCGTTCCAACTTAGATCAATCTCCCTGGCATAGTGAAACTGTCTGCTTGCTTTAGAGGTAAAAATAAGCCTGTTAGCAAGATGTAACCAGTGCAGCCTTGGGAGGTCGATGAGCTCTATTCTCATTCAAACTACTGTTTCAATTGCCAAGTTCAGCCTTCAATTACACCTGCATGATCTTGCTAATAAAGCAGATGTGTAACAGAGCAGAATTTTTACCCTAGGAATGTTAGCATACCAAAGCTATCCATCTGCCTTTCAAATCCTGGCTGAATTCTGCATGAATTCTCTTAAGAAACCTGTATTTAGAAACCAAGCAAATTGTAAGAGGACACAGGCTGTGCAAGCTCAACTCCTAGCTCTATAGTACATAAACCATAAACACTTAAGTAAAGCCTTAGTACAACCACAAATTGACACAGTGGTCTTCTGACTGGACAAGTATCTAATCCTCAGACAAAATGCCACATTTGGTTCAGAAGTTGCAAAACTGCAGCAAGAACAAACCTGGCAATAAAGGCTGTGTCTTACCAAACAACCCCCTCCCCCTTGGAATTTCTTCTGATACTTTCCTGCCTATTACTGCAGTGAGATTTGCAGTGTCATAAGAAATGAAGGTCCTGAATGAAGATCTCTACAGAACTAGTAGTGCTGTGATTTAAACTAACTTGTTAGGCTGTACTTAATAAATGTAGGGTTCCAGCAGAGATTCAAGTTCATATGTCCTAAAAGACTGACCTGTCCAATTTGACAGCACTTCCCCAGTAACATGGAGCCACACACTCTGAGCATCAGGACCCTGTGAAGTGGATCAAACAGTATTCACAAATGGTTGTCACTCATTTAGCATCCTAAGTTAAGGTCAGTGTTATGGCATGTGGTTTCTTAGTCTAAGCTTTCCAAGAGCTTCATTCTCTTGAGCAAGACTGCACACTATTCCTGTTCAGAAGCAGAGGGAGGGAGAACAGAAAAATACAGGAAACAACAAAAAAAAAGAACACCCGTCAATGTGAGCCTTCTTACCTATGCAATTATTCATAGACCTCCTGGATGAGTCATCCTGTTTGTGCAATGCAGGGCTCTCTGTGGGGCCATCAGAGCTAAGGGGAAGTGGCTTATCCTCTGTTGCTGATGGGGTCTTTAACTGAAGAGGTAAAGGGGGAGGTGGAGGGGGTAAAAGAGGAGGTGGAGGAGGGGGTGGAGGAGGAGGTGGTGGTGGTGGTGGGGAGGATGAAGAAACCATCAGTCCCTCACTGTGCTTGTGTTGCTCTGAGTCAGCAGCAGTAACAAAAGTCTGGACAGATGTATCTGCTGGGGTATGCTGATGTGAGGCTTTTGGTTCCTTGGCTTCTACTAGCAGTATGCTCTTTGGCTGCTCGGGAGCTGCCCTCACTCTCACCAAAGGTGGAGGGGACAGCACTGCAGCTTGGTGAGTGATGTTTCGTGGCACCTTGGGACTGAGAGGCTGAGGATGAGATGTTTTCAGAACAACATGAGTTGGACACTTCTGAAAAACAAATCATAGGGCAGGAGGTCACATCTCCATTGGACTGGTCAAAACATCAACCTCAAACAGACAAAGCCACAGAGTACAGACCTGTCCCACTCACCCATTCAAGTAGAAAATATAACCCTGAACAGATTTAAATGAATATCAAGGTATTTCTTTCAAAACCATTTCCTCAATTGTATTCTTTGCAACATTTTCTGCAACTGGAAGCTACATCCTTAGTGCATTTAATCCTCTTGACTCACTACACACAGTACTATTTTAGGCTATCCAAATGGCTGTCTCTGATTTGGACCTATGGCTACTTTGTGGTGATGTGTTTTGACACTGTTTAAGACTACAGTAGTTCACAGTACTTGCCTCCCTGAATGTTTTCAGCCTCTCCAGTGTTTTCTGACGTTCCTGGCTTATCCAAGCTTTTTTCTTCTTCTCCTCTTCTTTTTGCTTGTCTCTCTTCTGCATTAAAACACAAGTAAGCGAGCATTAGCGTGTGAAAATAAGCAGCTGCCAGATTCTCCAAGGCTGCTATTCAGTACTCACTATCTGTATGTTGTGATGCTGCTGGAAGCGTTTTTTGCTCTCTTCTGCCTGTTGCAGTCTCTGCCGATGACTTGCTTCACATTGATCCTGGTAGAACAGTAAAATTAATGCAACCCTTGGTTAGTTCACATTTACTGTGCATCATCTGTGCTATTAACTCCTGTGCACAAGCCCCTAAACAGCGACCAAGGCCAAGTGCTGTGCCAAGGATGGCTAAGCTCAATCAGTGGCAGATGTGAAACCCTGAAGGTGAAGTCTGTGGGATTCCTGCATAGCTAAAGCCAATGGGATATTTTGTTATCCTAACTAGTGACAGGGTTATTCATGCTGCAGAGGGAACATACCCAGATCTGAATCAATCTCTCTGCCTTACATTAAGGTTAAAAAGAAGGGAAAAAAACCAAACCAAAAAACCAGCGACAAGCTCTGAAGAAATTTCACCCAGGTATCAGCTGGAAGGCAGGGGTACAAAGCCATGAGGAGGAAGGCAAGAGGGAAGCTAGCAGGGCATGACAAAAATGCAAAGCTACTTCCCATCCTGTTCCTTATTTGCCATAGCTCCCAAGTACAAAAGCCATGGAAGCAAAGGTGTGGGAAGCACGAGTGCCTAACAGGGGTACTTTCTCTTAGTAACAAAGTGCTGCAGAAAAGCTGCAGCCTTCAATATTTTCTCTGGGAGTCGCTATTTGTCACTGTACAGAGGGGGATTATCCACATGGCTGGGTAAACATTTGCAAATCATCTGGCATTTGGCTTTAGTGTTATATAACCAGCAGACAGCAATTAATGAAAACAGAAGCAAACAAAGCATCTGCCAAGGAAGTAGTTGCAAGCAAGAAAGCACAATGGCTCAAAACATATTTCCAATATCATTCCCATTTTGTGCAGGCTAGTGAAGGGTAAAAGGCCAGACAGACTAGAGCTTAAACTCTGCTCTCTGCCTCAACATAACTGTGCAGGTATAAGGTAAGCTCAGCTCACTGGGAAGGTTCATGAGAGTCAACTGTGATCTCACTTGTGTCTTTCTAGTGTTGTGCTCAGAATGGGAAACAAAGGAAAGAACTGCCCCCTGCACAGAACTGAGAGGCTGGAGAGAGAATTGCAGCAGTTAAATTTTCCTCTCCGTCCCATTCAAAGGTAAAACATCAGTGTGGGTTGTTTGGTCACTGCAGCTTCCTTCACTGCAGGCCAGGTTTCCTCCTGTACTGCAGCTGGTCTGTAAAAGATTGCCAGGGCAAAGCTCCCACTGGCCTCAGCAGGGCTCTGGTAAGGTTTAGTTGACAGGGGAACACTTCCAGGGTCACCCATGTAAGTCTGTACTCTCTTAATAAACTAAAGAGGCACTTGCACCACACAGTGGAGTGTAAAGCTGGCTTAAAAATCACGTTGCCTCTCTCTGTTTGGAGGCCTCGGCACTGAGTCACGGATCATCTTGTACGCTCCACCCAAAGCTTCCCTAGTTGTTTCCTGTCCATCCCTCGTGAGTCAAGACATCAGCTAAAGAAAATGCACATCTCCAGGACTGCATTTACTTTTTTGTTCCTGAGGTAGGCTCTCCTCGCACAGACAGTCCCACGCTTTGTCTCCAACTGCTTAGTCTTCTGCCTCAGCATCGTCATTTCTGACAAGTTAGCGTAATGTTGTCCCATTGTCTGTTCAATGACCTTGAGCTCCTCAGGATTTTCACATGTATCATAGTAAACAACTTCATCCTGTTTCTCTAAAAAGGCATTTGGCATTTTTTTAAAAACCCAAAAATTGCCACAGTTATTTAAACATTTAAAGAACTAATGACATTTTAAAGCCACTGAAGGCAGTGAGTTAGTTATTAGAATGTGTAATGCTCCAGAGCCAAGCTCGG
Organism: Mesitornis unicolor; assembly: GCF_000695765.1. NCBI lineage: Eukaryota > Metazoa > Chordata > Aves > Mesitornithiformes > Mesitornithidae > Mesitornis > Mesitornis unicolor. Next base: position 78,773 of record NW_010175150.1, read on the forward strand.
TCCTTCAAAGTCTTACGCAAACATGTCATGCTACTCACAGAGGTACTTCACAGGATCAAATTTATGCTGTTAGCATTTGTTATTTAGCTTCCTCTTTCAAACATCTCTCTGTGCTTTAACTCCTGCCTTCACTGAGTGCAGTTTTCCTGAATGAAGACTGTTCTGATCAACACTTGATGACTTACTCTACTATCTACCAGGTTTTAATTATGCAACAAGCAGAAGCAATGCTTACTTCACAGTGTACAAAGTAATAGAGAATTCACAAGCACAAATAAGTATAAACAAGATTGGTGCCTACTTTGGTCATAAATACATTACAAAGAGACAGAAACTGGAATATAGTAGTACTCAAGTACTGTCTAGCTATAATCACCTCGTTTTGCCAGTACAGGATGTATTTTGCCATTTCTACATGTTAAATTACAATAGATTTGTGATTAATTTCAGGACTTATTTCAGCAGGTCACGATATCCACAGTTTCTAGGCACAGATAATGTAACTGTAAGAGCAGTTAAATATTTTCAATATAAGATATTCCATGTGGTAAACCAGTGCATGCACATATCACGGCTGCTGCCAAGACAAGCTACTTGTGTACCTCTTTTCTATTAGACATGTGTTATTAACTTTGTGTTTAGTTAGTCAGAAGACAAAATATGAGATGGTGCCATGGTACCAATTTTTTCTAATGATGCTTTCTACTATCGAGACCTGAGCAGAGATAATGATCCTTTTTTTTCTCCCTCTGAAGCGAAAACAGAGCAGGTTATATCACTCCTGTTTTGGATTTGTGCTTAAATACTTGTTTATTCTTACCTTTAATCTGTCTCCTTAACGTGTCCAACTGTACAATAAGCAGCAACTCCTCATGTTTCAATACTTCAAGCTGTACATTATATAATTCCAGCTGTGTTTCATAGTAGTGTATTTCCAGCTCCTCCACTACAGTTAGGTTCTCTTCTTGTTCACTGAGGTTCTCCATCTGCATAGCCCCAACCAGAAAATAAAAAGCATTAATAACAAAATACACACACATGAAACATGCATGGATGCACAAATACCTGTACAGAGCCTGGCCTAACTGGCAGCTGCTTATGTGCTTTGGTATGGAAACAACAGAACATTAGAAAGGACTTAGAGCAAAACTCAGAGGAGTAGGGACCCTTATTAACCTAAAGTGTAATTGTACCAAGAAAGACTTCACCATAATGTGCACAAGTAATACTGCTCCTGAAAACAATTATATGTGGTGCAGTACACTACTCTTGGAAAACAAGTATAAGGTACTCCCAGCAGCAGTTAGATGGCATCAAATCAAGACAATCAGAACACTAAAATTAAGTATATTTTGCAGTGTTCTCTGAAAATATTTGGTATTTATCTCCCTAAAAATAACAATTTTAAAGGTTAGTACGACAAATGCTACCAAGACACTTGAACTGTAAACGCATGTATCTTAACCTTTGCTAAGTGTCCTCATAGGCGCAGAGCAGTTTTTAAAAACTGGAGACATGCATTTTTCCACAACTTAAAATCACCTCGAAAACCCAAGCTCTTTCATAGACAAAGACTTTGAAAGTCGATACTCCCAAGACCACTTCAATAGGTTTTGATCATCCCTTCACAAAACAATGACAGAAAAGGAGGCTTTGTAAGGTCTTACATTTTTCTGAATGCCAGCTCTCTTCTGTTTCAGGCACAACTCTCTTGCCCTCAGATGCTGAAGCGTTTCTTTAGCTAACATACATTTCAGATTTTCTAGTCGTGGCAAAGCTGATGCCCAGGTGGTTTTACCAAATCTTTCCTGATCTTGTTCCATCTGTTTGTGCATTGCTGCAGATTAAAACATTACAATGAGAAATGCAGTTTACTAATAGCCCTCGTGTGTTTCTACTATAACTGCAGTACAAAAAATGCTGATGCTATTAAACAATTTCTGAAGCTTCTTTAGAAATTACAAGACTAAAAGGCTGAATTCATGATTTTATATATGTAAGTAAAACATTTAATTGTACCATGGAAACACGCTTTAACAGTTGCATGTCGATCTACTCAGTTAACATGCTGAAACCCTTGAGGCTTGCATATGAAGCATTAAAAGCACACATGGTTTTTGTTCAGAGGTTTGCAGCTGTAAGTCTCAGACCTTGCTAATGTCTGTGCACAAGCCAAATGCAAGTTTGTAAACCAAACTGGTTAAAAGATGTAAATCTTAAGAAAGAAGCATTTTATTCACTTAAGATGGACACTTATTCTAACCTCAGAGTCTGCAGAGAGAGACCCTCAAAGGTGATAAAAAGAGCCCTCAATCTCCTAAGTCCACTATTTACACAACCTTTCTTTTGTGTTTCCAATTACCTGCCAGAGCCTTTACAGTTTCCTTGAAGTAGTTCACGGTGATATCCTGAATGGAGCACACAGCATTCTCAGCTCGCTTGGTCCATTCTTCAGCATCTTTCTGCAAAGCTGCTACTCTTTTAGGCCCCAAATTATCATACTGCAAAGATTTCTGCAATGAGACAAAATTCTCAGCTACCAACTGGTTACCACAGCAGTGCATCCTGCATTATTATTATACTTGGAGGCATTTCAAGCAAGGCAGAGCAAGGTGGCAAACATTACTTCCTCCTCACCTTTGTGAATCACCTTTGCTCCCCAATCATGACTTCACACTTAACATTGGATTTATTTCTTAAAATATTTTTAAACTATCATCTTAAAAAACACATCCAACAAGAAGTGTTTTTAATTGTTACTAAAAGTAACTCAAAACCACTCTTCTACGTGCTATGTTCTCTTCTATTTTTCCCCACGTGTTGACAGCACATGGCACTGTCAGATTCTCCAGTTTGGCTGTTCTTTCACACTGGAACAGGAATATAGAAAAGAAACCTGAGAGAGTATTTTCAAGTCCACAAAGTGTACATGGGTACAAGACTAATATTTTTTAAAAAAATTAGATTTCAAATGAGCCTAAATATCCTTTTGAGGGTTTTTTAATACAGAAATAAACTTTGCTTCATCCATTCTAATTTTCAGTACAGAATACTGGATATTTTTACCTTCACAGGTTACATCTTCGGTATGCAAGAACCTTAGTCTAAACTTAAAACTGTTTTGCTCTTTCAGAGAACAGCTCACTTTAATTTTAACAGCCTATTTAAGGAAAACTCCAGACAGTGGATGGCTATCTTTTCCAGGGGCATCATAACTTTCAGTATGTGCTTCCAGTTTAAAATGCACATAAAATTAAACAAACAAAGTGACAACTGACATGCTTTAATCTGTACTTCCAGCAAGCTGCAGCAGCAACAGAAAACTGCTTTGTGCAGTAAGGTCTCCTCTGCCTTCTGTTCTACCACCTCAACTGAGCTAACCTGGTGCACCAGCATTGCTGAGGGATGGCATTCTCAATGTCACAAACAAATCCCACTGGAGGTGGCACAACGAAGGCTACTTAGAGCTCTGTAAATTCAGCCTACCAGAGAGTAAACCACACAGAGATGGAGCTTGGGAATGTTTTCCTTTTAATTCCTCAGAACAGAGGAAAGTGGGACACTGGTGGGAAGAAAGCTGCAGTTCTGTTCAAGCCACCACCACAGACTCTGAGATCGGTTCTGCACTAACTCTGAATTTTTCAGTCACACTTGGTAGCTTGGCAGGGTAAAAAAGAAGTAGGTAAAGACAAAAGTAGGGAATGTGAAGTGATTTGAGTCTGAACTGCTCCAAGAGCAGCTGATGTCCTACTACATAATTTGGCCTCTCACTGTGTAAAGGCAGACCTACCAGGATTTCTAGTTTGTACAGTGTCGCCAGCTCCCGCATATCTCTGAAGGGCTGCAGTAAATACTGGTAGAATTGTGTTGCCATGGTGACCAACTCCTGATAAGCTTCGTCTTCTTCCTCATAAACCTTCATCAAAGCCACCATTGTGTCAGCATTTTTATGTTGCTGAAGAACCTAGTGGGATAAAAGGTAAATTAGACTCTCCTGCTTTGCATTCGTGTGTGCCGACAGCTGATGAGCTTTGATGGAAAGGATCTGCCTTTTGCCTTTTGATGAACACGTAAGACTTCCCACCACACAAGAGGTGTATGCCAGGCATTCAGCAGCCACTCCTAGCTGGAAATACCGTTAACACCACACTGTTCAGGTGAGTGTGTTCACACTGTTCACTAATTGCTGCATATTGCATTGGGAAACTACACCGAGAATCATGCCCAGGGCTTCCATCACAGAAACTCCAACAGCTGCGTGCAGATGCCTTGGCTGCTGCTTTTTATAAACACAAATGGGAAACTGGGGAAGTCTGTGTACTGGAAGGGCAAGTAAGGTATTCTTAAACCAGCTCTTGCATTGCTTCCACAATCACTGAATGCCTGCTAATATGAAATGAGTTTCTGGATGCAGAATTTCTGACTTCAGGCATAGAAAAATCAGATTGCCATTTAAAAATAAGAATTCAGAAGCAGATTTCTACTCCTGATACACCCTGCAGTTAAATTCCTTTACCATTCGTATAATTTATACTAGTTTACTGTGGGATCAGTTCAAGTGATACTGCATTTTGTAACTTGTAATTTTTCCACAGAACAACTGCCTTTCTGATGCACCGGCCCTTACTGAAGATCTTTATTTGCTTTTATGACAAAACACAAAGTTGGAAACTTCCCCTCAATTGCATTTGTTTCCTGGCACCAATCAAAGGTTCCAAGATTTTCTTTGACAGCATCTAGCAGACACCATAGTGCACCCCATGTGCCAGGACAGAGTGAGCCAGCTGAGAGAACAGTGCTGAATTGCACTGAGAAACACACACCTCCCTGGAAGGACAGCTCTAAGGAGGGAAGGGAATTTGGAGCGTTTGGTGCTAAAACAATGAGGAATAAGCATTAGAAAGGTAAGCTTGCTTGTGTTGCAACCAAAAAGCGCCAAAATTAAAACATCACCTTTGCTTTTGCCAGCTGAGTCTGGCAAGCCGGGAGCAAAGTTGCCAGCCACGGAGGCATTCACCCAAGGGAAATTCTGCGGCAATCAGCTCAAGGGCATTTCCCACCCGTCCTCCCTCCATGCCTGACACAGGCAGGACAAGGGAACAAGGGGATCTGAACTGCAATGTTTCTGATAATCCCAGAAGTCCTGCAACCCCTTAGGCTACCTCAGGAGTTCACAGTAGCTCAGACAGGCCTAGGGCCCACCTGCAGCAATTTAACAGTCTGCTTTTTCACCACTATCAAAGCTAAATAGAAACACAACAGTTCACTTTCTGATTCCCATACTTTCCAAGCAAGTAGAGCAAGTAATGAGGGTTGTACTGCTCCTAGAGGATGTTTACAATAAGTAGAGGGAAATTATTAGTGAAATTTTTAAGTCAACTAATGATAAAATTATTCCTTACAAGGGTTTGGGTATTGAGGGGGGCAAGAAGAGCAACATTTTGTCTGTTTTAAAGTAAAATCCTTGCTTTTACACAAACTGATATTCTTCTTGTACACTGCTGGTTCGCCGTTAGCCCAACTGACTCCTCTAGTTGTTTTAACAGTATTGTTCTTGGGTTTTTTCCTTTGTCTTTGAACATACACACAAAACGTATTTACACAATACTACTCTCCTCCATCTCGTACTGGCATCTTCTTCACTCTTCAGAACGAATTTCCTGGCCCAGAGGATGAAGTATTTGAGACAGACTTGGATGGAAAAAAGGATGCTCTAATACTTAAGACTAGTTTAGTGCCAGAAGAGGCAGGTTTTATTTCTCAGATCTTCCGTAACTTGGTCTAGATCACAGTATAATGAATTTAGGTCCCTGTTAGGCCTGCAAATACAACAACACTCTATAGAATGTTTAGCCCTATCTAAAATACAGTTGGAAATAGAACAACTGGCATCAAATTGTATCTAACCACCAAACCCCAGACTGCCACAAGGCAGTACACGCCTGTGCTGCCTGCTAAAGTGGCCAGAATGCACTTCTAACTGAGCCATGAACTGTCATAGCCAGTTATGGCAACTGTAGCCTTTGTATACAACTCCTTGTATCAACTTCATGTAAACTAAAGCTGTCTTTTTAAAAACAGTGTCTTTCTGAAACAGTAAAATTGTTACAGCTGTTAAATATTGACATAGGAACCCGAAGGCTAAAGCCAATTGTTTAACTTTCTATCAAAGCATAATCTTCATAAAACACCTTCCAGCTTACTTTGCCAGGAAACAGACTGCAAACAGACACTGCAAGAAAAGTACAGCAGCAACACACTGGTGACCTTAAAGTAACCTTTTTTAACATACCTATGTCCTAATTACAACCATGTTATCAGGTACCATCCTTTAAACTCATGTTTGCTACAAGGGGGAAAAAATATGCAGGAACGTGAACATCTACAGCAAGAAGAAACCTATGGTACTAAAAGGAGAAAGGGCAAACATCATCACTAGTTCACAGAATATTAAGCGAGAATTCTACACTTAAAAAAATATAACACAATTTCTCTGACTACAGAACACCTATCTGGCACAGGTCCACTAAGTTTAGTTTTAATGAAAAACGTAACTAAAAAGCCCTCAGTTATATGCATTACAGCAAACAAGCAGTCTGAGACCTTCATAAGGAGTTAGAAACTTAGAGCGTGACTGTACTCCCCCTTTCAGTCACCATTCCACCCATTGCACAACACTGCTGGATATTTTTAGCAGTGTGTTTTTGTAGAAGCACTTGCAGCTTAAGTAAGCACCCCAATGTCTTACACTGACTGCCCACCCGGAGCTGGCTTATTCCCCGTTTAATAAAGTAGTGCTTACAAAGACTGATGACACCCAGGACTTGAGAAAATTGACTCCGCTGTTTCCAATCAAAAAAGTGTTTGTGTAAGCACTTATCTGACAATACTATGAACGAGTTGATATTAGTGACTTTATCACCCTCGCTCACATTACCCCAGTGTGAGTCTGGCCTGAGTGACTGAAGCTTTCGCTGCAGAGGCTGCCAGCCTCACACATGCAACACCCAGGTGAGCAAGAGGCGCTAAGGCAAAGGCTCAGACAGGTGCCCTTGCGAGCTGGGCCGCAACATCAAACAGCGAAGGCAGCCCCGCACCGCGGGGAACCTTCTACCTGCAGGGAGAGCAGGGGGTTGCCCTGCCGCACGCCACCCCGCACCCCTCAGGCCCCACCGGCGCTGCAGGGCGGCCCCTCCGCCCTCCCGCCCGGTCCCAGG